>NC_056732.1:1179453264-1179605764 GCF_019279795.1 Protopterus annectens
TTGATTGTTCTACGGTCTGTATTGCTATTGTTTACAGTGTGGGGAATGTAGGCGGTGTACATAGCATATACGGTTTTATGGGGCTTGCATTTCTACATAGTCCATATATATGTGTGTGGGCCCCTTCCCTAATTACAGTGCTATCACTTAATAGACTTCTATTATGGGAATTTACTTTGGACCGTTGTTAATTGGTTTCTATATGGTATGCAGGTGTGGTTGATACTTCCATACCTCCGGATGTATGGCAATATGTGCAGGGATATTTGTAAATGAATGCTATCCCGTGTATGTCTGTCCCAGATATTTGCAGTCATTGCAGTGGTGTTGGTGTCAAACCCTCTGTCACATGGCTTGCCACATTTCATATGGCCATAGTTGGACACTTGCGGGTCACACAGTGGTGTTTACAGGCTGACATATGGCCACGATCAGTACACAGGATAGCACATACTTTTATCCTCATTACATACCTATTGCTCTTGGTCCTTCACTACTTATCGGTTTGCATGTAACATTTCCGTTTCTTACATACAGGCATGAGTATTTCCTGCAACTATTGCATATTATGTGGGACATACTAATGTCCTACACTCATGGACAGTTGCCCTTTCTAATGTTTCATGTCAGGACACATCTGCCCGGGGGGGCTGTCCCACTCAATGTGGAACAGGTGTTTACTGCATGCCTACGGCTAGCTATACCCGCACCTACCGTAATCATCTACCTCCGAGTTGCCACCTACAGACACACTATGCAGACACACACACACACTTTAGTCACACGGGAATGCACATGGCACCCTCAACACACACATACACAAGCTAGATCACTCACAACCACAGTTGTACACGATACCTACATGGACCGCACCGCCGACAGCGGTGACTGCATGTCCTTACTATCGTCCTATTGCTCGCAGTTCTACTGTTCCAGTACTGTGTTCTTTCTGTCTTTTATCCTCCTGGTTACGTGTGTCGGTGTGTGACACGTTTAATAGTTGGCGGTATCCTGTTTATTTGTACTTCAAAGGTGTTTAGAATGTTGTTGACCTATCTATATATTTGCAGATGCCAGTGACCCCTTGTATATCGACATATATCACACTATCGCCCTTTCTATCTGTATTATATATGTGTAGATATATATATATATATATATATATATATATATATATATATATATACATACATATACATATAAATATACATATATATATATATATATATATATATATGTATAAATATGTATATATATATATATATATA
The DNA here is from genome assembly GCF_019279795.1 of Protopterus annectens. Classification (NCBI taxonomy): domain Eukaryota; kingdom Metazoa; phylum Chordata; order Ceratodontiformes; family Protopteridae; genus Protopterus; species Protopterus annectens. The sequence continues at coordinate 1,179,454,533 of NC_056732.1, forward strand.
TATATATATATATATATATATATATATATATATATATATATGTCTATATACATATCTCGGACAGGGGTGGTGACAGGCATGCTATGCCTTTCATTGTGTGTTTGTCAGTGTATACTGTGTTTCCTGGACTCCGTAAGATTGTGTCTGTACCTGTCACATTACACACCTGCCATAGTTTAAGAATACCTCCCATCTCACTTTGCGAGGGACAATCCCTCTTTGTGCAGTTGTGTCCTGCGAAATATTTGTGAACATAGCAAATGTCCTGCGACTTTGGGACAAACATATTCCCTATAGTTTGCATGACACACTTATTCTGTATCTGACCCACCTACATGTTACAGGACACGGAAAATGTACCTGCAACCATTACTAGACTATACCCTTTTTATCTATGCAAAACACTGTCGTTCTGGTTTTCATCCTGGCCGGGTGTGTTGTCCTGCTGACATCTGGCGTATGTCCCACATTGGTCATTTGAACTGTGGCAACCCTACCATACGTACATCTTATCTAGCAATAGTGTTGGGTGATTGTGTACATGACTGCCTGTTCCACTCCTGGCAGTGGTTGTTTTACCCTTCAGAGCAGGCGCTATTTTTCAGGGGTGACTAATGCTGGTGTCACCTGTTCTGTACATCGCTTGACCGTGATCTGTGCAGTGGTCGGTGACACTTAGCCCTGTTTCGCGCATATCTGTATAGTTGTATTTAAACATCGCTTACCAGCTGTGGGCAACGCTTATTCCCGCTAACGTGTGCTACACATATTCTGATGACCTGCATCCAGAATGCATTACCCGTGCCGTCGGGATTATGTGACATCCCTTGCGGGATGTGGGACCGGGAACATGCACGACAGTCACTGCATGTACCACTTGGACATCTGGGGGTTGTACACGAATTATGTCAATTTGTATGTGCAATACACTACAGCAGTTACTCCACACTACACTCACATGGAAGACTCCATTAGTTTACAACTTGATGAGTCCAGTTAATGGTATGTCCATGTGATGTTTACTGGCTGTACTCCAGCACTGGGTATGTATATCACAATTAGGTACACCCGATTATTTGCTATTCCTTCATACGACCGTGGATGCAGCATGCCGGGGTGACTAATGCCTGTCATGGGTACATCCCCTACCTTGACACTACATCCATGATTACATTTTGTGGAGCCCCTCAGTAACGCGGCGGGTAATCCATGATGACTGTGTGTAGGACAGTGCTTACACACATGTGCTCCCGCGATTGTCTCTGCTCCAGTATGCGACAGTTGCTTACTCGATGTTGTGGCGACAGGTGTCACAGTTTGCCCTGTTTGGTGTTTTGCCTCTGACAATCGGGCATGTACCTACCGATGTACCTGGGAACCTATGCACACAGCACCGACAGATGCTGATAGGCGCATCTACAATTCAGGTGTTGACAGTTCTGTGTTTCCATGGCTGTTGCGTGTACAATGTTTAAGGGCTGCCTATGTAGGATTCCACAGTGGGCCACCTATACATCACAATTTACAGGTAGTCGTGTTTGTGTGCCATCCATGTTACTGTGTGCAGGTGGGGAGAGGTGTCAGTCTGTGGGAGCCTACACTGTCAAGGTATGTGCTATACATTCCCTCTTTGCCAAAGCATAGGCATATTGGGCACGCCTCCATCTGCCTACTGGGGCTGGCACAGTGTGTCCGTGGTCTGGATCCCTCTGTGCCTGTGTTGGCCTTGGCACTTGCGGTGGGCTGTGAGGCCCTCCCCCATTATGACCCTGCTGCAGCTGTTTCCGCAAGATCATATTATGTAGCATGGTACATACTATGAAGATGTGGACACACGTGCCTGGAGAGTACTGCAAGGCTCCACCAGATGTGTCCAAGCACCAGAACCGTGATTTCAGCATCCCGAACAAACACTCTATGATGATTCTGCTTTGTGCGTGTGCCTCATTATGGCGTTCTTGCATTGGTGTGCATGCATTTCTGATGGGGGTCATCATCCACAACTCCAGTGCATAGCCAGCATCCCCTACAAGGTGACCTTGTGGGATGTCCCCCCTGACAAATACCTGATACAGCTGTGTGGCATGCCTGATATGGAAGTCGTGGTAGCTTCCAGGGCTGCCAGCACACACATCCATGATAATGCCCTGGGCATTGCACATGACCTGGCTGTTGATGGAGTGGAATCCCTTGTGGTTTATGTAGTGCCTACCATACTCACAGGGTGGTGACTTAATTTGTATATGCATGCAGTCTGTTGCACCCAGTACCTCCGGGTAGTTTGCCACACGGTGAAAGTGACGAATATTGCTGGCCAACTCCTCCTGAGTTCAAGGGAAGTGTATATGCTCATTGGCATGTGGTAACATGGCATCCAGGAACTGGTGTAGTACCCTGGATGCCGATGCCTGTGAGATCCCCATTATATCTCCAGTTGGCCATTGAAAGGTACCTGTGGCTAGTATTCACAATCTTACACATAACTTTGTGTCCACTGGGATGGGTTCCCCTCTGTTGTTTCTGGTTCTCAGACGTGGCAGGCACAGCTCTACTATTTGCTGTAAGATGTCCCTGTCCACCCTGTAACACTCTACTATCTCCAGATCATGTAGCCCCTGGTAGGTTACCCTTGGTCTGGACACTGTTCTCCTCCTCCGAGGCCTAAATTGGTTGTCGGCATCATCCTCCACAACACCTTCGGTTTGTAACACATGCTGATGAATCACAGCTATGGCAGCTCCCAACATGAACATTTTAAAAGTTCCCCATCTGTTTACACCTATGGTGCAGTGTTTGGGAATACACAGGTGTGTATTGGGTGCTTTCACACTTTATACTGTTTTGCTGTGAACACTGATGATGTCATAGGGTGTGTGTGTATGACCGTGGTTACAGGGTATCTTCTGTGTTTTATTTACGAAACCGCTATTGTGCTGCCTTTGGTGTTGCATTACATTTGGATGCCGTGAATTACCTCCTGCCCTTCCATTTACATTTGTGCACGTTACACCTACCATTTACTGGCATGCATCCAGCTGCCTGCTTTCATTTGTACTTTCGTAGACCTGGCTTACCTTGCGTAATGTGTGCTATTGCCTATCTACTGTGGGTTTAATTTGCTCTGCTATGACAGTTCTCCTATCTTTGCATTCCAGGTCCTCCACATCTTTCTTTGCTATCCTATGCCTCCCCTATCCTGTTTTGCAGGTTTCTGCATGCAGGCTTGTCTACTGCCATCAATTGGCTGGCGTGTGTTGATTGGTGTCAATTGCTCATTAGTACACCAATTACCCTGCTTCAGCATTTCCTTCTTTTCTTCCCCTGACCTTCCTGTTTGTGCTATTGTTTGCGGCACGTGCATCCGCTTACTGGGTTTCAGGCACGAGTTCATCCCCGTAGACATGCGCTTTCGGGCACCATGTGTGCTCTCAGCTGAACGGTTCTATACCCTCTTCCCCACCCCTGTCCTTCAGCTTTGCTTAGCAATGGGCAGGCCAAATTTGCATTGCTCCAATGTGCTTACTGATATGGTGGCACACCCCTCTGCTGATGTCATGTATCACCTTTGATACACTCCTCGGTGTTATAGCACTGCGCTGTCAGGTACATCCTTAATCTGGCGGGAGGTTTGCGATTCAGTATTACCTGCCTCATTTGCATGGCATTGACTAATAATTCATAGTTACAGTGCTGAACACTGTTGCGGGCCCCTGGCAACCCTTGCACCTTGCTTGTGGTGCACCATGCCTACCATTGCATATTATGGTGCAATCTTAATTTGTCTTTCATTGCGATTTTCTGCCATTTTTATATATTTTCTTTGTATTCGTGTTTGCACACACATGCCCTGCGGTTGTACTGTGCGTTACTGTGGACATGACATTAAATGTTGTTTTTTAGGTGTTGTGCATCTTTTCTTGTGCCATTGGCTTTGTATTTGTCCATTGGCATATGTTAACTTTGTAATGCATGCGTGTGGTCCGCTTCCATAACTCCGAAGTTCTGTTTGGGAAAATGTAAACCGTATTTTTTGGTTTACATTTCCATGGGCTTGCGCTATGCCTGCACCACTTTGTGAATCACTGTATGCCTTCATTAGCATGGTGCGACACTGCACATGGGGTGATTTGCATACCTATGCCGAGGGCTGCGTAGCTCTGGCGTACGCCGATAGTACACGTGGGATTGGTTTGTACCTGAATTGCTCAGCGGACATATTTGGCGTTATGTCACCTGTGCCTGGTGCAAGCTTCATGAATCCGGGGGTAAATGTTCTGACTGGCAATCAGCTTTTACCCTAGGCAAAAAGCATTGATATGTCACAGGATGTACAAATCAGGGTTCACTGTCTATATATTCACAGAAATTACATCTGTGGCATAGTTTTGTACCCCAACTGGTGGCCTCATCTGTATGGCTGATATAAGTTTTAGGATAGCATAGTATTCTATGCAAATTATTATTATTATTATTATTATAAGTAAACTTGGGCCTATCCCCTACTACCTCCTTTAAATCTTGGACAACTGTGAGTACCCCCCAATTTTTAATAAAGATATCTCTATGAGGACAGTGGGACAATGACCTCATTTTTTCTGGATGAAAACCCCTTAGTGATGAGGCGTGCCACATAGAAGGGTTTCCTGACTGTTGTGGCGATGTGGTTATCGAAGGTGAGACCACTGTCCACCTGTGTCCCTAAGCCTCTCATCAAACTTTTGGTGTTTAGTGTACTGCACCTATGTGGTAATTCATGGTTACATGGTTTTTCCCAAAGGGGATAGCTATACATTTCTTGGCATTAAGCTTGAGCCCATGGCTCTGGCACCAAGCATCTGTTTCTGTAAGGCCCTTTTATAGAATATCTACATTATTTGGGGATTCAGTAATGACTCCCAGTTTGCAGTCAACTGCAAACTTTGTTAGCCAGAGTCCCTTAGTGTTGGCCTGTACTTCAGAGAAGTAGATGCCAAACAAAAGCGGTCACAGGACTGAACCCTGAGGTACTCCACTTGTCACTTGTCTGGAGCTGGATTTGGAGTCGGCTACTTTTACAGCCTGAGTTCTGTCAGTAAGCCAGTTTGCAACCCATCGAGTGATGTAAGGATTTATGCCCAACTTCGTAAGTTTGTCTATGATTCCAGAGTGGGGGATGGTGTCGAAGGCCTTGGTGAGGTCCAGATAGGCTGTGTGGACCGCCTTACCCTCATCCACAGCTCTGGAGACTAATTTTAAGAAGTCAATCAGGTTCAAGAGACAAGATCAGCCCTTCATGGACCCAAACTGTGTGGGGTCCAGTGTTTGAAGGTTACCAATGCCTTTGTTTATAAGTTCCATGTTAATGTGTTCCATGCCCTCGCAGATCAGGTTTGTCAGACTGTTGGGACAGTAGTTCCCGGGATCCAAGGTGGTTACCCCCTTGTGGAGTGGGATAACTGTAGCTGTGTGGCACTCAGTAGGCACGAAGTCTGAGGTGAGGTTATGATTAAACATGACACTTAGATGAGGTGCCAGTTCATTTTGTAACTTAGCATATTAAACAATTCAGCAAAGATTATGAAGTTCATGCTGTGGCTGTACCTGACAGACATAACCTTTTCCTCCTGGAGCTGAGTGACATCTGCTATTCTTCAAATTCCCATGCTGTTAATGATCTTTCATTTGCTGCACATTAGCAATGTAGGGAACACTTTAATATTCTTTCACTCCATTGTATTAAAGACTTTCAGTCTTAGAGAATCATCCACTTTCCATTTTTTTTGCAAGATTCAAACCCACACCTAACTGTGCAATGACAGTAGAAACAGACACATTAGCAGAGTGTGCTATTTGCAGTAGAACTTCAGTTCTTCTTTTTTGCCATCTTAACCAGTGATATGTATGCCTTCCAGTTTGTTTTTACAAATGCATTTTAGAAGCTGTTTGCATGACTAGTCAAATTGTTTTTCTAACTTCTCTCTCTCTCTTTGCTGAATTGTTTACTATGTTCAGGCCACTGTGATTTGCACTCCACATACATTTAATATCTACTTTTTTTCTTCATTTTGAATGTCTTTATCAAGAATTTTACATTGTAGAAGCCAATGCTTCTTCCTCTGTCCTTCTTAAATATGGATTATTATTTAATTTATAGAAAAGGGTCATTAGCAATCAGAAATGTGCAAGTTGATTGGGCAGCCCAGTCAATGTGCCTATTGTATATCAAGCATATACCAATAGTAGAATGCTGTCCACTAAATTATTATTGAGCAGCCAGACGTTTTATTGGAATGTGATCAGTAGTGACATCCATAATTTATTTTATGTGGGACAGGAAAAAATATGAGAAAAACTAGCAATGCTCTGCAAAACTCTAAACAATTGAAAAGCATGGATGCCAGCAATATAATCAATCTTTTTACCATAACTCTCAAATGTCCAGAGTTTTGCAGAACATCCATGATTTTTCTAATAGATTTGCACTTTGTCTCATAAACATTTTCATTTTCTTGTAATCACTTAGGATCTCTGGCAGTCTGTAATTCCAGATATCACAGTTTCAAACATCCTACTGTTTAAGGAATGTGCCCAGACCTGTTGTTCTAAAGAGACTCACAATATTATTTAAAAAGTATCCCTGATTCTAATCTTCACCCCACCATAACTTTTGCCATTGTCCACAATTCTTGTGGAAATGAGATTATAGGCAAGATTTAAAAAATAGAGAAAGAAAGAGAGACAGAGAGAACAACTGCTATGGAGATGCTGTTTTTTCCATCACCTCTCTTGCACTGCACTGATGTATTGTGCAAGCATGCTGACGTAGGCTCACTTTGTACGTACAGTACATCAATATGGAGTGAAAGAGTGCAGGAAAACTGAAGTGTCCTCATACAATGATATCAATTAAGAAAGGTATGCAATTTCTTTCTTAACTCATTACACTCAGCTGACACCTCCAAGCATTTCTGCAGTTACATCCTGCTGACATCTCTAGGCGTTGAATATTGTTTGTTCAAATTTGCATTAATAATTACAAAATCTTGGTACATACAAAGTTTTAGAAGAGTTAATTTTAAAGGTTACGCAATGTCAAATACAACTGTATTAATATTTGAGCTCTGCATACCACAGCTAAAGAGATAGTGTGTAATAGTAATAATCCACATTTGGGTGTGGTTATCACAGGATTTAGCCACAGCTGTCTTTCTTTAATCAATCAGGCTTTAGCCTCATGGATTATTGCTAAATTGAGTACTAATATTTCTGTTCTGTTGTACATATTATCTTACTCGCATACTTCTGTGTCTTTACTAAGTTTTAATGTCTTAGTAATATACGTATGTTTGTTTACTGAATTTGCTCCCAGTTTGAGTCCAGAAATGGTGCATAATGATTAGGGCCCTACTACAGTTAAGAAATATAAGAAAATAAACAAATAAATAGATATTTGTTCATCATTCATGCACTCTCCGTTGTTTTGTCTCACTGCCAAGTCTTCCTTTCCATTTCCTAGTTATGCTGGGATAATCGCTTAGTCATTTACTATCCATACACCCTTTATTCCATTGAAATGTCTTTTTTTTGGTTTGTCCTTTTAAAGTCTAATTTCCTTCACTTTCTTTCTCTAGTTTTTCTTTTTATTTTCTTTTTTGCTAAAAGAGAAGGCAGCAAGAGAATGCATCTATTTAACATGGCTTCTTCTCCTGACAGTTGATAATAGTGATTGTTCTCTCCTTTATAAACAGCCACAGCATATTTGAGAGGACTTTTGCTAGATTTTCCCTGGGATTAATGAAGCTTGCGCAAGGCGCACGAATAGCGTAGGCATTATAACGCTAATATGGCCGCCGAGCGATTCAGGTACGATCTAATTCCACGTGCACTACCGGCGTATGCCAGATCTGCGCAGCCCTCAGCGTAGGTATGCAAATCACCCCATGTGCAGTGTTGCACCATGCAAATGAAGGCATATAGTGATTCATGAAGTGGTGCAGGCATAGCGTAGGCCCACGGAAATGTAAACCAAAAAACACGGTTTACATTTTCCCAAACATAACATCGAAGCTATGGAAGAGGGCCAGACCCATGTATCACAACGTGAACATATGCCAATGGCAAAATACACAGCCAATGGCATAAGAAAAGATGCACAACACGTAAATAACAACATTTAATGTCATGTCCACAGTAACGCACAGCAGAACCGCAGGGCATGTGTGCAGAAGCTGTAACATAAAGAAATAATATAAAAATGTCATAAAATCGCAACGTAATAGAAATCAGGTTTACAGCATAACACACAATGGTAGGCATGGAACACCACAACCAAGGTGCAAGGGTTGCTAAGGGCTTGCGATAGTGTTCGGCGCGGTAACTATGAATTAGTAGTCAATGCCATGCAAATGAGGCAGATAATACTGAATCGCAAATGTCCCACTGGAGGAAGGTTGTACCATACGGCGCAGCGGTATAACACCGAGGAGTGGCTCAGAAGAGATACATGACATCAGCAGAGGCGTGTGCCACTGTAGTACTAAGCACATTGGAGCATTGCAAATCCGGCCTGTCCATTGCTAAGCAAAGCTGCAGGATAGGGGTGGGGAGGAATCGTTTAGCTGAGAGCACACATGGTGGCCAAAAGCGCATGTGTACAAGGATCAAAACGTGTCCAAAACCCAGTAATTGGACGCACGTGCCGCAAACAATAGCAGAAACAGGAAGGTCAGGGGAAGGAAAGGAAATGCGGAAGTAGGATAATCGGAGTACTAATGAGCAATCAACACCAATCAACCCACGAAGGCCAATCGACGGCAGCTGACAAGTCCACTTGCAGAAACCTGCAAAACAGGATAGGGGAGGCATGTGAATGCAAAGAAAGGAGAGGAGGTATTGGATTGCAAAGATAGGAGACCTGACACAGCAGAGCAAAGCAAACTGACAGCAGACCGGCAGTAGCACACATAACGCAAGATACGCCAGGTCCAGAAAAGCACAAATGAAAGTAGGCTGCAGGATGCACACCAGAAAATGGTAGGTGCAACGCGCAGAAATGTAAAGGGAAGGTCAAGAGGTAATTCACGGCAGGCAAATGTAATTCAACACCAAAGGCACCACAATAGTAGTTCCGGCAGTAAAACACATAACATAACCTGTAGCTACGAATGTACATACACACCCGATGACATCATCGGTGTTCACAGCACAATAGTATAAAGTGTGTAAGCACCCAACACACACACCTGTGTATTCCCAAACACCGCACCATAGGTGTAAACACACAGGGAACGTTTAAAATGTACATGTTGGGAGCTGCCATAGCTTTGATTCATCAGCATGTGTTAGAGACTGACGGTGTTGTGGAGGATGATGCCGACAAACACCGCAGGCCTCGGAGGAGAAGGAGAGTGTTCAGACCAAGGGTAACCTACCAGGGGCTACATTACCTGGAGATAGTAGAGCGTTACAGGGTGGACAGGGACATCTTACAGCAAATAGTGGAGCTGTGCCAGCCACGCCTGAGAACCAGAAACAACAGAGGGGAACCCATACCAGTGGACACGAAGGTATGTGTAAGCCTGCGAATACTGGCCACAGGTACCTTTCAAAGGCCAACTGGAGATATAATGGGTATCTCACAGGCATCAGCATCCAGGGTACTACACCAGTTCCTGGATGACATGTTACCACATGCCAATGAGCAGATATACTTCCCCAGAACTCAGGAGGAGTTGGCCAGCAATATGCGTCACTTCCACCGTGTGGCACAATACCCGGAGGTACTGGGTGCGATAGACTGCACGCACATACAAATCAAATCACCACCCGGTGAGCAGGGTGTGCGCTACATAAACCACAAGGGATTGCACTCCTTCAACTGCCAGGTCATGTGCAATGCCCAGGGCATTATCATGGATGTGTGTGCTGGCAGCCCTGAAAGCTACCATGACTCCCATATCTGGCATGCCTCACAGCTGTATAAGGTATTTGTCAGGGGGACATCCCACATGGCCATCTCATGGGGGATGCTGGCTATGCACTGGAGCTGTGGATGATGACACCCATCAGAAATGCACACACACCCATGCAAGAACGCCATAATGAGGCACACGCATAAACCAGAATCATCATAGAGTGTGTGTTCGGGATGCTGAAATTATGGTTCCGGTGCTTGGATACATCTCGTGGAACCTTGCAGTACTCTCCAGGCACGTGTGCCCACATTGTCATAGTATGTGCCATGCTACATAATATGATCCTGCGGAAGCAGCTGCAGCAGGGACAAAATGGTGAAGGCCCTCATAGCCCACCGCAATTGCCAAGGCCAGTACAGGCACAGAGGGATTCAGACCATGAACACACTGTGCCAGCCCCAGTAGGCAGACGGAGGCGTGCCCAATATGCCTACGCCTTGGCAAAGAGGGAACGTATAGCACAAACACTGACCGTGTAGGCCCCTACGGACTGACACCTCTCCACCTGCACACACACAGTAAAATGGATGGCACACAAACATGACCACCTGTAAATTGTAATGTATAGGTGGCCCAATGTGTGACTCCTACATAGGCAGCCCTCAAACATTGTAAACACAACAGCCAGTGCAACACGGAATGCCAACACCTGAACAGTACATGAGTCTTACAGCATATGGTGGTGCTGTGTGCCTGTCACGTTCCCCGCCAGATATATATCTATCTACATATATATATATATATATATATATATATATATATATATATATATAGATATATATGTACACATATGCATATATATAATACAGATAGAAAGGGCAATAAAGGGATATATTGTGATATAGATGGATTCAGCGATATCTGCAAATATGATAGATAGTTCAACGACATTCATAACATCTTGGAGGTACAAATAAATAGGATACCGCCAACCATGGAATGTGTAACATACCGACATCCGTAACCATGAGGCTGAAAGACTGATAGAACACAGTACCGGAACAGTACATCCGCGAGTGATAGTATGATGATATGAAGGGACGGTTAGTCACCACTGACGTTGTCGCGGTCCACGTAGGTACTGTGTTCAACTGTGTCTGTGAGTGCCATAGTCTGTGTAAGTGTTTGTAGAGGGTGCCATGTGCATTTCTGTGTGACTGTAATGTGCGTCCGCAACATGTGTATGTTGGTGCCAAGTCAGAGGCAGACCAGTATGGTAGGTGTGGGTATAGCTAGCCGTAGGCATATGGTTACTACCTGTACCACAGTAGGAGGGACATCCCCGCCCTGGGCAGGTGTGTCCTGACATAAAACAGTACAAAGGGCAAATGTCCGAGATGGTAGGACATAAATATGTCCCATATATAATGTAACAGTCATATTTAATAGTTATGCCTGTATGTAAGAAACTTAAATGTTACATGCAATATGATAAGTATCCAAAGTCACAACAATAGGTATGTAGTGAGGATAAAAGTATGTGCTACCTGTGTACTGACCGTGGCTACGTGTTGGCCTGTAAACACTGCTTTCTGTCCCGCAAGTGTCCAACAATGACCATATGATAAGGTGGCAACCCATGGCAAACAGGCTCTTTTAACAACACAACCACAATGACTGCAAATATCTGAGACAGAAATACAAGGAATAGCTGTCACCTACACATATCCCCTGATATATCGCTGCAATTACAGAGGTATACAAGTAGCAAGCTCACCTGCAGATGATATAGAAACCTATTAACAATGGCCCAACGTACAATCCCGTAACATAAGTCTACTAACTGTTAGCTCTCTAATCAGGGACGGAGCCCACACACATATATATGGATTATATAGAAATGCAAGGCCCACAAACCATATATGTTACGTACAACCACCGACATCCCCCACACTAGAAACTAAAGCAATACAAACTGTAATAGCAGCACAAACATTCAGTCAGTCAATTACATCTGCAGAACCCTCAACATACCGTGTGAGAGACACAATTAAAGGCGACATGCAAGATTGCAGGCATTGTATAATGGAACAAACAGCCATGTTACAGGTATTGATTGCAATACTCCATTAACAGACGTCGGGATGACAGGTACACCCACATATTGAACCAAATACTCTACCTGTCACACACAATCTACGGGGGACATGAATCCAAACTATACTTGTCTCCATGCACAGCAGTTGCAGTTACTCATAACAAAACACAATACAGACCGTCTCCCCGAAGGTAGGGCAAATAGGCAACGCCCAAGTGGAGAATCCAATTATACCCCACTGTCACCGCGTAATTGGTGAATGGAGTAGCTGCACAGCTGATATGCAAGTAATTAGTCACTCAGGAACACCAATTGGCGGGAAGAATCCACATGTTTCGGGTATCGACGTATATAACAACTGAATATTTTATGGACTTTCGTTGGTTGACTTTTGCTATTTTACTTTTGTTGACGTATATAAGGATGACTTGCCAAACATTCAAACCGTATGCTCATACCGAAAAACAGTTGAAACACTGTGAGAGAGATAGAAACGAAACGCCGTAACAACAACAAGGTATGTAGAATGCCAGATATGTAAGGTTATGTATAGCATGATCTGTATTAATTAGTTTTACTGTATGTATAGCCTGGTTTGCATTAATTAAACGTGTCCGCAATGCATGAAGTGGGGAAAGGTATTGATGTAGGGATGTCTTGCTGAGCATACTAACGCTTGTAGAATCTGTGCATCCAGCAGTGGGACACAAGGTACACAGCACAGACACCAGAAGGGATGTTACATGAGGCCATTAAACAGAACAATGCCATAAAACCCGCCATCAGTGGTAGGGTATGTCCAACAAGGACGTGCCATAGCAGGGGATAGTATATGTTGATATACTGTCACAGCACGCATGTGTATGGGTAAATAATGTTAATGACATATGTAAGGTCGTCCCGCTGAGCAAGTATGCTTTGCATTATGGGATACTATGTGAAATATGTGTAATGTATAGTATTATAGGTAGATATGACAGATATTCTACACAGCATAACAGGCATATCATGCATACAACAGGTATCGTCTATTCGTATGTACAATAACAGGATACATATGGCCTGTATGTATGGGACATAGTAATAGCATGATAGCTAATCTAAATGGAAGGGCTACCAAGTAACCATGCACAAAGGACATGTAATAGCTGCACAGGTGCATAGTGGGGTACTATGCAGTCTGTCAAGTCCATATGTAAGCACAACTACGGTGTTCACCCTAGTGGCACCTCTCCAGGGTAGTGTCCTGTGAAGAGCAGAGCCAGGTGTCACCTGCACAACTGCACAGTACAGCCACTGCAGTGATCCCAGGCCTACATGTGTCTCCCAACCACCAAGGGAGGTATCACATGAACAGTGCTACTGAGTGTCCCTGTGTGATGTACAGAGGACTTATGTTCCACAGCATGGTGAGTGTCCTGTTTGGGAATGTAACCCAGAAGCACATCCCACTCATTCTGGCATGTGTGCACATATCCATGAGCATGTTGCTCACAGTGGCCTCTGCTTATGTTGCGTATGAGGAGTATATCCATCAATAATGTTGTGAACATGGGCCCTGTCTGATCAGCAGAGGTCACCTGTGAGTATGTAGTATGCAAATGTGTACAGATGTGGTGTCCGTAGTGCAGCCACATATTTAAACTGTCGGAGCTCAGTAAACGTCATGGCGTGTTAATGTTGTGGCATGTAAAGCTATAGCTGTTGTGTAAGGTACACCCTAAATGGGGTGGTGTACCCTTGAATGTGTGTAGATGTCTTGAGTTCAGAGGTACAATGGGTTCCTATGTACCAGTTACACACCCAGTACAGATAGGTGTGGCCACATAGGAGGATATCCACGCCACAGTGGCAATACGGTAACCACAGGAGTGGGTGCGACATATGTGTGTACTGCAAACATGTACAATGTGATATGTATGTAAGGGACTACCATCCATGTGATAGTCAGTGGGTGAATGGTGTAATGCAAAGGTGATGTGCATGCATCTTGTGTCATGCAGCTTGATGCCATGATAGTCATATTATGTATCTGTCACAGCGACACCCGTATGGTTGGAGTCAGTATCAGCTGGTGGAGCAATCATGGCGCTCGGTATGTAGGGGTTCAAAAGCTAGGCAGGGAAAGTCCACTGTGCCAGCCTGTTCTGCAGGGAAGCATATACTTAACATGAGGGGCCCTATGACTGAGGACTGTGGTATGCCAAAGTACCTGACATGTAGTAGGTACTATGGTATGCTGGCCTCACTGTGTGTCCTGTCCATGAGCCACATAGCATAACATCCTGAGACACAGGGTACGATGTGCAGGTGGATGTGTGTGTTGTCAATACCAGAATGGGGAATGGTGCTGAAAGGCAATGAGAGAACAATGTAGGATGTGTGGACTCCCGTACCATCAGCAACTGCCCTGGTAACTGTATGAAAGGAGTCCACCATGTGTAGGGGCCATGCTCTGGCCTTAACAAGCCCAACCTGGGTGGCAGCAGAGGAGGGGAGACCAACAATGTCTCTGAGAATGGCGTCCTTGACGATGTGCCCCATAGCCACGCGAACAGTCCATTCAGATGTGTAGGACTATAGTCCCACTCGTGCAATGTGGTGCCACCTGTGTGTAGTGTGATAAATGCTGCTGTGTGCCATTCAGGGTCTACAATGTCTGAAACAAGGCTATTACTGAATATGGTGGCCTAGTGGGGAGACAAGTAATTCAGAGGTTGGTGGACATCACAGCCTGGGACGTTGGAAGGTGACATGGGGCCAGTGTCCCAGGACACATAGAGTGTAGGTCAGTACTGTGTAAGTGTGACCACAGGGACACCACAATGTTCATGTATGGATTGCGGCCCTTTAGTGAGTGAGAGGGTGTACTGTCAGCATTGAATCCATCCTCCAGCATGTTGCCAACAATACCTGGGTCTGCAATGTTCCTGAGTGACTGTTGTATGTGACAGCAGATGTGGGTGTTGCCATCGAATACTGACATACCACCATAATGCCTGTTGGTACACCCTGGAATGTGTGGCAGCCATGTTTACGTAGCTAGTCTTGGAGTATGTGATGAGGGACCCTGTGGCCCCATCATGGCTGACCAGTGAGCCACCCCACACATGGGAATGTACACCACTGTGCAACAGCCTACACCTGTTGTTGTACATCATATGTCCATGGAACATGACCACCAGAGTGGCGTCTGTTATCTGGTGTGTACCATCATGGCTCTGTGTGGAATAGCATGATCCATGCAGTTGTGTACATGCTAATTAAGTGCACTGGGGTATGTGTCAGCATTTGTATATGCATTGTCCATCTGCACGGGTGTCATGATGTTAACAACCGCTGTCAGCAGACATCTGTAGTAGGTGTAGTAGTACACATGTACTGTGTATGCTGTGATGGGTGTGTTTCCGGGATGTGGCTAACAAGGTAGATTAGCATATGTTCAGAATCCACCAATGAGGTGATAACCCCAGGTGTGTAACACCAGTCACATGGTAGTAGTATTCATGCCAAGGGTAATGTAGGTCTTGGAGGTGGTGTGTATGTGTCGATCCAGCAGACTGGAGGGTATGACTCATGGATGTGTCGGTACATGAGTGGCTATCCCAGTGAAGTGTGGGGTAGTGTCAGTCACACATCAGTAGTAGCTGAGGCCCACTGTCCACTATACCACCATAGAAGGTATGTTACCCGTGGGGTATGATGTTAACTCTGTCGCTTGCTACAATGTGTATAGCGGTCCCGGACACAGTTAGTTGCACATGGAGCACCTCTGATGCATTGTGCTAAGCAACTTGCCAGGATGTGTGCAAAACATAGTGGGATATGGGAACCCCTCAGCTGTAGGTGTGCCGGTCCAGGTATGTGACTGGAAGGTATGGTCCGTCTATAACCTGTCATTGCAGGTGTGCTCTGCAGAGCCTACAGGCAGATCCCAGTCACTGCAGAGATGTTGGAGTAGTGCATTATAAGGTGTGCCTTGCCTGCGTGCGTCACAGGGGAAGATGCAAGCAATGTGTCACATGACCCCATGTCGTGCATGCCAGTTACCGCCCTGTCAATTATACCCCGTGTAGGCATCACAAATGGCAGAACTGTGTACACACATACACGCACACAGCAAACACAACTGTAGGGCTCCACAACATCCACATGCATTCTGCACAGACATGTCCAGTCAACTCACTGGCCCTTACACACACACATGATGTTATCCATTGATGCAGCCTATGCCCCTGGCAAACATATCACCCTGTGCATATGATGAAGCCTGTGCCGCATCCCTGTCATCCAAACCATCGGTGCAGGGTTATGCACAAATATTCTGATGCACAGGGTGAACAGCATAGTGAGAGGTGTATGTAATACCTGTGTATGCATAGTGAGGGATGTGTATGTTGCAGTGGTTGTGTGCAGCCTATGCCCCTGGCAAACATATCACCCTGTGCATATGATGAAGCCTGTGCTGCATCCCTGTCATCCACACCATCGGTGCAGGGTTATGCACAAGTATTCCGATGCACAGGGTGAACAGCATAGTGAGAGGTGTATGTAATACCTGTGTATGTATAGTGAGGGATATGTATGTTGCAGTGGTTGTGTGCAGCCTATGCCCCTGGCAAACATATCACCCTGTGCATATGATGAAGCCTGTGCCACATCCCTGTCATCCACACCATCGGTGCAGGGTTATGCACAAATATTCTGATGCACAGGGTGAACAGCATAGTGAGAGGTGTATGTAATACCTGTGTATGCATAGTGAGGGATGTGTATGTTGCAGTGGTTGTGTGTGAATACTGAGTTGTGTATGTGACATAGGTTGTGTACTGTTGACATGCACCAGTCACACCATGTAGTGCAGGTGCAGCATGCATTGTGATGTGTTCACTGTATGTGTCTTGGTTACATCTGTAGCACCATTGGTTGTGATACCCTGGTTCCCTCCTATGGTGTACTTGCATGTGCCTACAGGTAGCAGTGTTTGCAGTCCCCCACGTGTAACTGTGGAGTACACACAGGCACATCTGGCAATATCAGCATGCTACATGTACCTTCATCCTGACTGTTGGACACACAAACATGACACAGATGTCCGCACATATACTGCACCTGACACATGTGGTCGGTGCCACAGGCTACACTGGACAGAGACGTGACATACATAGCAGGACACATTAAAGTTATGGTGACATGGTGCAGGGGTTGTACACAGCAGCCTGGCCAATGATGATGTGAGGTGTCACTTGGTAGCTGGAGGCCACACTGTGCAGCAGTAGGACCCTGTAACAGTACGTGAACATGGCTGCAGTCACAGGATGTACACCACTATAACGCACACCCCATAGTGTGCAGCTGGGGACCCTTGCCTTTGTGGTCATCACCCTCACAGTACTATGCACCCACACGATGCGTCACAGAGAAGGGACATGCACAGGTAGCCAGTATGGCTGGGACCTATGGCATCAACAGGGTTGTGCAATGCATCACCATTACGGGTTAGTCAACACGTGGGGCCAGTGATAATTTCCCACCGTATATTAACATACACACTCACACCAAGCACCAGACATACATACAGACACACACTGTGGTGACCACACATGTGTATACGGACAGCCAATGTGTGTGATGCACCTCACCAGTGAACATCATGCTTCCCACACTGACGTATGTACAGTTCTCTACAATGTAGTACAGGGATGTGTAGCAAGTGGGACATATTCCCCGCGATATGTGGCATCCCTGGTCACACATTCAGACACACATGGCAGTGCTGGGAATGATACACCAGCCATATGATGACACGTTTGCTGGACATGCAGCGGTATTGATTGCATTATGTGTACCAACGCTATATCTGGCAAATGTGCTGCTATATACACATGAGAGGTTGTAGGTATTACAGGTGCCATATGACATATAGTTGTTAACACCTGACCGCTGTGTATGCATTATGTCAGCACCGTCACGTAACAGCGACATAGCGTACAGTTTGCACATGGCATTATAGGATGGTGTGTGACACAACTGTGAGCCACCCCCTGCATACATACATCTAGACAGGTGGTTCACCATGTTATGTACACACATCACTCCATACGTGCTGTTTGTATGTCACCGTATACAGATGTCAATGATGGGGCTGCATTGCGTCTGCATGTCGTAGGTAGGTGCAACTATGTTACGGGCATCGGCCACTGCACATGCATGTTTGCTGCATGCACAGTACAGATGTCACATGTGTCTCCTGTTGCCATGTTTGTATGCATTGCTATTGTTGGACATGTGTGTTGACAATCATAACACATGGACTGCGGTATGATATCATGGGTGTCATAGGCGACCAGTACAAGGGTATGTGTCCCGGTCAACACCGCTACCCCCTGTAGTGTGAGCATTCAACAGACATTGGCCCACATTCAATTCATGTGTGTAGCATTGATTAGGCCAGTGTTATGCATGAGGTACATCAAAGGCCATGTATGTATGTGTTGTGTGTGCAGTCCATGCACACATGCACACAATCACATGTATGACATACCCAGATGTGTGTTCATTGGTGTACAGCAACAGTCAGGTGTCACAGCTGTGTAAGGGCCATGGTATGTCTTGAGCCGACCTGTTCATGTATACTGGTATCATTGCAATGCATAACACCTGTTGGATCCCTGTTGGTATGTGTGTACTCTGCACAGCTGGTGTTCACTGCTGTACAGCCCAGTGGTCATGTGTCACATGGTGTTGTTGGACCGTAAGGCTGTGTAGTGCTGCTCCAATGACATGGTGCTGACTTGACAGCTACAGTGTACACTGCAGTGTGTACGTGTGTGACCTGCACCTGTGACAGCTGTGATAGCAGCTCTGTGTGTACAGGTCACTGCATGTGTGACCGCCCTGTGCGTGAGGGCAGTTATACCTTACTGTGCCCTTCTATGTGTACACTCCATCTGCATGCAAAATTGCCCTTGGCAACAGCTAAGTGTGGGAGCATGCCCAGTACGCCATTGTGTAGATGGACACACAGTACATTCCACACTGCGCCCCTCCGTGATTAGTCTCCATGTGCATGCAAGATGGCCCTTTGCAACAGCTAAGTGTGTGAGCATGCCCAGTACGCCGTTGTGTAGATGGACGCACAGTACATTCCACACTGCGCCCCTCCGTGATTAGACTCTGTGTGCATGCAAGTTGGCCCTTTGCAACAGCTAAGTGTGTGAGCATGCCCAGTACACCATTGTGTAGATGGACACACAGTACATTCCAAACAGACATGTGATACTAAGCATGTGGGCATGGCCATTGACATCCTGTATAGCCATGGTGGTCATCCAGCCACCAGATGTCCAATTTCAATGTCACGATGGATGCCTACATTGAACACACTTGTTGCTCTCTCAAAGGGTGTACTGTCTGTGGTGCATCCTGTATCTATTCAGTGTTGTTGTGCTCCGTAGATATTTAGTTGGCCCATTGACAGCACTGGCATGTTTGTGTACGCCTACCTTGGGACGGTAATATGCTTTCAGACCGCTCACTCTCTAAACATTCCCTATCAGCATCTTTGCCTTTGCAGATGATGTCACCCACCTAGAAGTATGCCTCTGGGAGTACTGTGTTCAGTAATCTTGGTAGCGTGTTCTGTAAATGTGTAATGCTGTAGTGTGTTAGAGTAGGTAGGTGTGTGTTCAACTACTGGCCCTTCCAAGTGTGTGTGTTTCCAGCTGCCTGGGGACACAGTAATGCTTTTAGATGCCTCACAACACATACATTCCCTATCGGCATCTTTGCCTTTGCGGATGATGTCACCCACCTAGAAGTAAGCCTCTGGGAGTGCTGTGTTCAGTAATCTCGGTAGCGTGTTCTATAAATGCATAATGCTGTAGTGTGTTAGAGTAGGTAGGTGTGTGTTCAACTCCTGGCCCTTCCAAATGTGTGTGTGTGTGTTTCCAGCTGCCTGGGGACATAGTAAATCTTTTAGATGCCTCACAACACATACATTCCCTATCGGCGTCTTTGCCTTTGCGGATGATGTCACCCACCTAGAAGTATGCCTCTGGGAGTGCTGTGTTCAGTAATCTCGGTAGCACGTTCTGTAAATGCGTAATGCTGTCGTGTGTTAGAGTAGGTAGGTGTGTGTTCTACTCCCGGCCTTTCCAAGTGTGCGTGTGTATTTCCAGCTGCGTGGGGACACAGTAATGCTTTTAGATGCCTCACAACACATACATTCCCTATCGGCGTCTTTGCCTTTGCAGATGATGTCACCCACCTAGAAGTAAGCCTCTGGGAGTGCTGTGTTCAGTAATCTCGGTAGCGCATTCTATAAATGCGTAATGCTGTAGTGTGTTAGAGTAGGTAGGTGTGTGTTCAACTCCTGGCCCTTCCAAGTGTGTGTGTGTGTGTGTTTCCAGCTGCCTGGGGACATAGTAAATCTTTTAGATGCCTCACAACACATACATTCCCTATCGGCATCTTTGCCTTTGTGGATGATGTCACCCACCTAGAAGTATGCCTCTGGGAGTGCTGTGTTCAGTAATCTTGGTAGCGCGTTCTGTAAATGCGTAATGCTGTAGTGTGCTAGAGTAGGTAGGTGTGTGTTCACCTCCTTTCCCTTCCAAGTTTGTGTGTGTGTTTCCAGCTGCCTGCAGACACAGTAATGCTTTTAGATGCCTCACAACACTTACATTCCCTATCGGCGTCTTTGCCTTTGTGGATGATGTCACCCACCTAGAAGTAAGCCTCTGGGAGTGCTGTGTTCAGTAATCTTGGTAGCGTGTTCTGTAAATGCGTAATGCTGTAGTGTGTTAGAATAGGTAGGTGCGTGTTCAACTCCCGGCCCTTCCAAGTGTGTGTGTGTGTTTCCAGCTACCTGGGGACACAGTACAGCTTTTAGATGCCTCACAACACATACATTCCCTATCGGCGTCTTTGCCTTTGTGGATGATGTCACCCACCTAGAATTGTAATGCTGTAGTGTGTTAGAGTAGGTAGGTGTGTGTTCAACTCCCGGCCCTTCCAAGTGTGTGTGTGTGTGTGTGTGTGTGTGTGTGTGTGTGTGTGTGTTTCCAGCTGCCTGGGGACACAGAAATGCTTTTAGATGCCTCACAACACATGCATTCCCTATCGGCGTCTTTGCCTTTGTGGATGATGTCACCCACCTAGAAGTAAGCCTCTGGGAGTACTGTGTTCAGTAATCTCGGTAGCATGTTCTGTAAATGTGTAATGCTGTAGTGTGTTAGAGTAGGTAGATGTGTGTTCAACTCCCGGCCCTTCCAAGTGTGTGTGTGTGTTTCCAGCTGCCTGGGGACACAGTACAGCTTTTAGATGCCTCACAACACATACATTCCCTATCGGCGTCTTTGCCTTTGCGGATGATGTCACCCACCTAGAAGTATGCCTCTGGAAGTGCTGTGTTCAGTAATCTCGGTAGCGCGTTCTGTAAATGTGCAATGCTGTTGTATGTTAGAGTAGGTAGGTGTGTGTTCAACTCCCGGCCCTTTCAAATGTGTGTGTGTGTGTTTCCAGCTGTCTGGGGACACAGTAATGCTTTTAGATGCCTCACAACACATACATTCCCTATCGGCGTCTTTCCCTTTGTGGATGATGTCACCCACCTAGAAGTATGCCTCTGGGAGTGCTGTGTTCAGTAATCTCAGTAGTGCGTTCTGTAAATGAGTAATGCTGTAGTGTGTTAGAGTAGGTAGGTGTGTGTTCAACTCTCAGCTCTTCCAAGTGTGTGTGTGTGTGTTTCCAGCTGCCTTGGGCACAGTAAAGTTTTTAGATGCCTCACAACACATACATTCCCTATCGGCATCTTTGCGGATGATGTCACCCACCTAGAAGTATGCCTCTGGGAGTGCTTTGTTCAGTAATCTCGGTAACGCGTTCTGTAAATGTGTAATGCTGTAGTATGTTAGAGTAGGTAGGTGTGTGTTCAACTCCCGGCCCTTCTAAATGTGTGTGTGTGTGTGTTTCCAGCTGTCGGGGGACACAGTAATGCTTTTAGATGCCTCACAACACATACATTCCCTATCGGCGTCTTTCCCTTTGCGGATGGTCACCCACCTAGAAGTATGCCTCTGGGAGTGCTGTGTTCAGTAATCTCGGTAGCGCGTTCTGTAAATGCATAATGCTGTAGTGTGTTAGAGTAGGTAGGTGTGTGTTTAACTCCCGGCCCTTCCAAGTGTGTGTGTGTGTTTCCAGCTGCCTGGGGGACACAGTACAACTTTTAGATGCTTCACAACACATACATTCCCTATCGGCGTCTTTGCCTTTGCGGATGATGTCACCCACCTAGAAGTATGCCTCTGGGAGTGCTGTGTTCAGTAATCTCTGTAGCGCATTCTATAAATGTGTATTGCTGTAGTGTGTTAGAGTAGGTAGGTGTCTGTTCAATTCCCGGCCCTTCCAAGTGTGTGTGTATGTGTTTCCAGCTGCCTGGGGACACAGTAATGCTTTTAGATGCCTCACAACACATACATTCCCTATCGGCGTCTTTGCCTTTGCGGATGATGTTACCCACCTAGAAGTATGCCTCTGGGAGTGCTGTGCTCCGTAGTCTCGGTAGCGTGTTCTGTAAATGTGTCATGCTATAGTGTGATAGGGTAGTTAGGTGTAAGTTCGATTCCCAAGCCTGCCAGATGTGTGTGTGTGCATGCTCCCACCCCCCTGGGGACTCAGGTTATGCTTTTAGACGCTTCACAACACAGATGTATCCTGCTGACGTCTTTGTCTTTGCGGATGTTGACATGCACCTAGTAGAATGCCTGTGTGTCTGCTTTGTTTTGTAATCTCGGTAGCGTGTTCTGTAAATGTGCCATGCTGTAGTGTGATAGGGTAGTCGTGTAGGTTCGATTACCAGCCCTGCCACATGTGTGTGTGTATGTCTGTATCTCTCGCTCTCTCTATATATATATATATATATATATATATATATATATAAATATATAATCTATTTTCTGCCCATAACTCTGCTCTTGCATGGACAGCTCACTGTTTCATGTATCGCATATTTGCATAGCTTTCACATACCAATGGGGTATGTTGCAACTCCCAACATTGTCCATGCAACGTCCGTGTTACGTGCGGTGTTACACGCCCTTACAGGCATTTGCTGTATATCTTGGCAGAAATCTATCCTTGCTGTACTCTCACTGTACTCGTACACACCGGAGGCTTCATGTATCATGGCCTAGTTTTGATGTGTGTATATCTATTTGTGCTGTGTGCATGGCTCTGGGTATGTCCCACTATCATCATTTGTAAAGATGACAGCCCTATAGGTTCTTCATGTAGACTGCTGTGTCATTTGACATGTCAGCACATACCTGCGGACAGTACTGCACGTCCTACTGCAGCGCATTTCATACCTTCTGCATTATCTTGCAGTCGATATTGCTGTTTCCTCACACATGGATCTGTTTCTGTTCATACCACTCCACCTCCTAGAGCAAGTTGCTGGACAAGGCCTTATCTGATAGTGGGACACATAGGGGCAGTGTTGACATGTTGCTCTTACAAACGTAGATAGTTGACACAATAATAGGTTTTGCATTAGTATGGCTTTTCTGTCGGATTTGGTGTCTTACTCACATGTTTGTCATTATTTCATGTCTTTAGTTATCATGAAAGTGCCAGAATGTTACTGTTGTTACGTGGAACACACCAAACATATGAGGCAGAACTCTGCACATTCTGCATAAATCTGTACAGTTGCGGAGTATGTGTCTGTAACAAAATATCAACTTTCTGACACCAATACACACACTGTATGGTGGCATCACAGGCCACATGCCATTACATTTATATTGCAGGACACACCCACCCAGACAGTTGTATTCCTCACACAGGCCAACAGCTGCTTATCCACACTAATTGGTCTATCATGTACTGTATGTGTGCACCGGTATTTGCGCTTTCCGTCAGTGGCAGAGCTCATGTACGTGTCTGGGGGACTGGACATTGTTACGGTGACACTGCATGACACCCTGAGGGACACATTACTTTTGTGTCTATTAACCTTCCACATTGACATTCACAGGGCATACGTTGTCATTCACATTTGTAGGAGTACATGCGTGTGTCTTGTACATGTTTTCTCATTTGTCCTGATGTCTTTCTTCTCACCTGTCCACCAAGTATCACTAGTTCTGTACATGTATTTTGGACAGGTTACCGTCATACCCCTAACCTGTAGACATTATGGGTAAACACCCTGACGTTTGACCTTGTTACATTTGTCATAGCAATGTGCCTTTCTGGTAAATTGCTGGCAAGGCATTACAGATTGTTCGATAGATAAATTGACTGACATTTCCATTACATGATTAGTAACACTCATAACATCCGTATTCATGGGTACGCCAGTATTCTCACAACGTTCTGACTTTGTCGGTGGTATATCTAATATAGTCCCTATTTGTATTTCATGTACTATGCCTTAGTGCAGCTGTGTTATTCTGACAGTTTGCCGGTTATGGGTACCATCTTGGTCGTACGCATGTCCACCCATGATAATCGCCTACATGACACTGATATAGGGCCCTACATATTGCCAAAATGGTTTCCACAATATCCAGTGGATGGTTTGCCCCATTACTGAGAATATAGGCGTGTGCTATACCCACATCAGTCCCATGGGGCGGGCCTATGAAATCCCTGCCAAACAACACCTAGGCCCATTTCTGCATACCCATGATTCCCATACCTGACAACCCTCTACAGTGCCCATTACACATGTTTAATGTGTGCGGTACTGAAGTGTGGTGACACTTATATGCACCCCCCACTCTCCGGATATCAGTTCGTACGTCATACATTCTATCGACACATGTGTTGTCACCCTTGCACCTGATACTGTTGCATGTACAGCTATTTCGTATTTGCTGCAGTCACTTCTTTTGCGTCAATGTTGGTTGACACTACGTAAGATTCAATTTTTGGAGTCCTGCAATGGACACCTATCTGCATGTTTAAAGTGTAGAACTTGCTGGACTGTCACTTTCTGGCCAATGGTTTGGAATGCTGCGGTTTATTCACCTTTCCTGCATGTCTGTTTGTCTACCCATATTAGATATAACGTCGCCTATTTATGTACATATGTCATATCTACGAGACATAAGTCTGTTGTGTATACATATATACATGTACAATCCTCATTTCATAACTTGCTTTGGTTAACGTCTGTGGATTATGTGTATACACATATATCTATATCCATACCATACCTTTCCACTATACAGATTGTCGAAGAGTGTACAGCTGCTTGCCCCTTTATCTTCGCTGTGTTTTAAATAAACCTGTGTCTATCTGGCAATGTCGTGGCATTTCATTTGAGACTTACAGTGGGGATTTCTGGCAAGCAGTTCAGGTTACGACTGCATACCCTTCAGAGAATCCATGCTACTGACACACCCGTTATTCTATCCACTTTCTATGTTTGTTTTGGCACATATCTGGTGTTTGTCCCTATTTGTACCGGTAGTTTGCATGGCTTTGTCCGGTTTCATACTTTATGAGGTTAACAGGTTTGAGCCATGTATAACTAACATGGGGGAAACAGCATTCATTTACTATGCTGTGAGCGGATCACACACGCACAGGCGCACTTGCATTTCCTTATTGTGGGTTACGCGCAGGCACGCATGCATATCCTTATTGTGGGTTACATATGTTTACTAAGTCTTTGTGCTTACGTGGGCTTTATTACTTGTGACAGTACCAGTAATTATCTGTAATACGGTTAATGGACGTTTGCGAAAAACACGTTCACCTTTACATATTTAACTGTCTGTACAGCACAGACGCATTCATTACACTTTCACATTATATGTGCTGTAGTCGTTGTTCAACCGGGACTGCATTCACATTGGCCGGATGCTGTAACCACTATACGTTTGGTGTTATGACTCATTTATATGCATACCCATAGTACATAGCTACAGTAACATATGCCTCACCGCTTCACTTATGTCACAGGCATCCATTCTCCTGCTGGGAATAACGCGGTACTACATGTTACACATTCCCTATTCCCTACTGCTCTGGACCCACGCTGCATATTTCATCACTGCAGGGATATTCAAACCCAAAGGCTTATAGTCCTGACACATACAGGTCTTTAATTGTCAGGGTGTTCATGTGGTGATCTGGGTTTAGGCTTGTCCGCCTGGTGAACGGAAATGCCCTGACCATGTTCAAATGTCAGACAAAGCACATGAACAGGGTTTGTGCATTTTAAACATTTAATCTGTGTTTACAGACACAGGTGTTTGGGCACCTGTCAGCAGCTTATGATGTTGGCAATACATAATATGGGTGGGGGCGGTTACAATACATAATCCACGATGAGTGGTGTTCCCATTCACATTTGTCTATTTCCTGTATTCATTCTTATGAGGGTTATTATTTTTCACATGACTTAACTATGAATTAACTACGGGTATGCAGTTGTACAGTCAACATATGCAACAGCTTGTTACAGTATATATGTATGGACCTCTGTAATACTGGGGACTACCCCACATCCTTCACAGCATTTCCTTCTTATGTACATACTATTATTCCTTGAACTTTCGAAGCTTGTGAGAGCAGTAATTACATCTGTCCCTATTTGTCCACCCATCCTTTTAGGCTTTGTCCAGGTTTTGTTGCTGTAATAGGTTGAGAGGTGGTGTCGGTATGTGATTGAGTTGAATATGTACTGTCGATAATTCAGTGGGGAGTAGGGTTACCACTTGTTCCTCTTTGCGAGGGGAGGTCCCATTTTGGACAGTTGTGTCCTGTGATGACACCTAAGACATGGCAAATGTCCTGTGATTTTAAGACAATAATATATTTCTTCATTTCTGTACTAGTTGCACGATACAGGTATTTTGTATCTGGTACACATAACTATTATTTGGGATAGCATAAGCTATTCAAATGCTATGACATTAGCTTTTATCTTGGCATACACGTGTAATTCTGTACTTTGCACTGGCCGGGGGTATGTTTTATCCTGCAAAGTCTCACATTTCTACAAGGGATGTCCCACCTTGGCCATCTGAACAGGTGGCAACCCTAGTGGGGTGACCTGCATGGTGGACAGCTGTTCCATCCTGCGTAGTATGAATTGCATGTCTGTGTAGATACTGAACAGTACCGTGACTACACATGCATGTTTTGTCCAGATGTGTACAGTAATGGACAACGTGGCGTGTAAACAACTCTGAGGTTTCAACAGGTTACTTATCCCACGCGGGATGTACACACATTTTGCCGTAACATTAACGCGCGGGCATTTGGATTTAGGTACCTGTGATGGGATGTTTACAAATGTGGGATACATATTTGCAATCCGGACACTGCCTAGGATGATACTTCCTACTACATATGGGGAATACCCGCTATGTGTAGGTGTATGGATGCGCAAGGCTGGTAGCTGGATTTGGTGGACATTCGGACATGGGTGCAGGTTATGTGCTATACAGGGGTTGTTGCATATTGCATTTGCATGCATGGGTTCTACTTTTGGATATCCCGGTTCCGCATATAGCATCCTATGTGTATGTGACGGTTATGTTCCTGTTCATGTGTATAGCACATTTTAATATACATATGTTTGTGTGTGTTTGGTATACAATATGGACTGTCAGGTTTCTTTACGGTTGTTATATAGCCACAACTGCCCTGCTGTGTACTATCACTACCACTGTGGGACTGCTGGTGACCATACCCATGGGGCTAGATGTGTGTATTGGCTGCACGCTGACATGATGCGCTTCACTTCCACTGGGTATAACTTCTGACAGTGCAGTACATTACGGACACATGATTTTAAATGTCATTTGTTCCATGGACGGAAACTCATATTATGTTGCGTGCATTTCTGTTTTGTTCTCCATTTTGTGTGGCCGGGAACTGTCTTGCATGCTTTGCATATGTTTCATTATCCATGGACACTGATAGGTGCGATTACTATTGCAGGCAGGCTATAATATTCAGCAGTTTAGGTTGCTCATCGCCAGCCGACATTGACACACCTCTGGGCGCAGCTTAGTAACGCCCCATGCACTCGCGCACGAGTACTATGCACGTGGATGTGGTAGTGGCGCACCTTCATTAATATGCATATGGCACTACTACACCATTTATATGCCGCACGGCCGGTGCATGCCTTACACCGGCCTTGTGCCGAGCTTCATGAATCTGGGGGTTTTTTTTGAAAGGTCATGGCAGGCACACAGTTCACTTATTTATATCTTATTTCCAGTCACAACATTTCTCTCAGACATTTCAATTTCAGACATTCATCTTGATGACAAGCATTTTGTGGTAGTGTCTACTGCCACCATCCACATGCAGACATTCTTTGTTAGTACTTTCTAAATGTATTGTGTCAGCAACATTTATCTTAATCTCAATGATTTTACAACATCAGCAATACTCTCACAACAAAACATGCAATCAGACTTCATTAGAACTTTTACAAGCTTATTTACCAAAGCATGTTCCGAACTATTTCAGCCATCAAATCCCTAAGAAAAGTTTCAGCCACAGTAATCCATTAGCCTAAGCATTCTACTGCTAGCCTGCAATAATCTAAACATTTTAGTCATCTACTAGTCATCCTATCTCCTAACAATCTGGTATACACTATCTAAGACCACAACATCTGATGAGCAGGCTCTACTAGCATACGTAATTAGCTTGAGCAACATACCTGCACTGGAAGCACTCAACATGTGTAGAAAATCCACGTAACATTCCTACGTCATACACTAGTAAAAGCATCCTGCTGCCACCACCAGTGAGGAAGTGATTTGCCCCTACAATTCCTGTGAAGATCAAGCTCATGCTTTACTATAAACAGTATTACATGCCCACAATCTCTCGGGAAGGCTAGAAATGAAGTCCATGGCTGCCCTCATACCTCTCAACTGTATAGATTTTCGCAGAATGTCCAGATTATTTATTTATTTTATTTATTTATTTATTTTATTTATTTAAATTTGTTGACTGGGAATGTCCGACTGGACGTAGGTCCATTTTCAGTGGAGGCCCGGGGAGAAAAGCTCCACAGTAAAATAAACAGACAGTAGTTACACTGGATTACATAGCGATTAACAATTTAACATAGCAATTACTTACAACATATTTACAGATGAAGAACACAGTACATCAGTAGACAACTAGAATCTTTATCTGTGAAGTACATAACAGACATTAACAAATGTTACAATGAGAAGTTCCTGCTGTATAATAAGTACTAGGCTTATGAGCATCTGAGCTTGCTATAATCAAGGTAGTTAGTGGAGTGGAAAGAAAGGTAGTGGTTGGATGGGGTGCCTCATGGATGGATTTTTGCCTCATATTTTTGGTCTGTCGCTCATAAAATTTGTGGTTTTCTGGCAAATCACTCAGGATTGAAGTCACTAAATAATAGAATTCATTTGAGTTACAGACTTCAAATCATACAGAAAATGCATGCTAATACAAAACCTGTCATTCTAGCAACATTCTAAGGTTATAAGAGCAATATTTAAAATCTGTCCCTATTTTTGAGCCTTTGTCCCCCCAAAATTTTAGGCTTTGTCCAGATTTCTTGAACTAAGAGGTTGAGAGGTGCAAATCCCCCTTTTATTTTTACATTGGCAGGGAGTGTTCACATCTCAGAGGGGGTGTCTCTGCTTTCTGCATACCAGCTAATAGTTCTATTTTTATACACCAGGCCATATTTTGAATGAACTGTCACCTGTTTTCCCATTCCTGCTCCCATCCTTTTTAATGGATTGGAAATCTTCAATTCCTATTCTGCAGTCTGGTATTTAGCATGCAGGATTAAGTGTCTGAGCCATTAATAAGCTATTTCCTTTGGTATAGGATTTAATTTTCTCAACCTTCATTTGCCTACTGAGCAAGTAAATAAACCAGACTGTGCATTGGGGGAATTGGGAATTTGGGCTAGATTCCTCAATGGTCGCCTGGACTGCATGCCCAGTCACTACCTACAATGGTACCTTCTCTCTTTTTTTGTTCATTTGCTCTGTACATTTTTTAAATTTTCTGGCCACTATCAAGCAAAGGACTCCTGCTCCATGTCTATATCTATCAACCACTTAGCTCAAAATCAGGGGCAGATTTTAAATATTGCTCTTAGAAAGGTAGACCCTTTTTCACAATGTAGTATGATCTCAAAGTCAGTATATACATATATATATATATATATATATATATATATATATATATATATAATATGCAGGGGGTGCAGGGGAGACTCCCCCACAAAAACAGTTTTTTTTTCTTTAAGTTTGAGATATCAGAAACACGATCATATAGCCTCGATCATATGAATTTCAATTTATTGAAACTTCAATGAAGTCTTATAAACCCACATATTTCTATGGTGCAGATTCAATAAAGCCTGCACTGTCCGTTAAGAAAGTGTGCATGTCACGGCAAGATACACACACTATAGCGCACTGTTCTGTATTCAGTAAGCATCTCTACATGGGGTGTAGAGCCGGTCAAACATGGTAAACATTGTGGCATGCTAATTACAGCATAAACAGATGAATTGTATGCTAATCAACCAATCCAAGATGGAGGAGCTATTCAGTAAGCTGTAAAGCAAATCATGTAGACTCAGTGTAGGTTTTCCTTGTGAATTGCAAAACCTATTGGAATACAGTCATGGAAGGTACTGTACACAGAAACAATGTTAGGGGCTGCAATTGCTGTTATACATATGTATGTGCAACAAGCACAAGTCTAATCTGTTGCTGCTGCTGCAAATAGACCCCAGCCAAAAATGAGAAAGGTATTTGGACCCCTGTTAACTTACTGTGGTTTGCATGATATGGAAATTGTAGAGTGCTACAGGGTGGATAGAGACACAATACACAGGACATTGAAACCTCTGTAGTCCACAACTGTGAACAAGGGGAAAACCAAGGGGAACCAATACCTGTGGAGACTAAGGTATGTATATAATTTAGAGTTTTAGCTACAGGAACCTTTCAGAGGGCAACAAAGCATATGTTGGTGATATCACAGGCATCTGCATCCAGGATCCTACATCACTTCCTGAATGCTATGCTACAAAATGCCATTGATTACATACATGCTTCCCAATACACCCACAGAAATATCAGGATGACTACACAATTGCAAGAGTAAAACTCTTGAAACCCAACTTGTGATGTGGAAACTCATAAATAGTACTTGGCTCCCCCACCCAAAAACAACAGAAAAAATGAGAGTTTGTAGAATCCAAGGTATAAAACATAATTCACCTGTTATTAATGCTTTCCACACATGCACAACACAAAAGTAAATTACACAATTGCTAGGTACCTCTCACTGTGCACAGCACTCCACTGGCAGTGCCTTTGAGCCATCTTAGAAACATTACAGCCCTATATCATTAACAATATAGTACTTTACATTGCCACAGGATAAGACAGACAAGACTGTAAGGTAACCAGTTTTAACAATAACACTTATAATGACAGTTAATAAGGCTGTGTACTGTGAATGTTAATGTATGACAAAAATGCTTATGCCAAGAGTGAAGTATAAGAAGTGCATACAGATAACTATTTGATCTCTTAATGCATATGTATAACAGTTTTTTGCATAACATGTGAATACATCTAGCATGTACATGAAGAATATAAGCAAACCTTAGCAACATCAGAAGCCTTCTGTGCAGATAAATCTAAAGGAATGTCAGTCCTCTGTGTTATACAAATACACAAGTCCTTTCACCTTCAAGTTTCCTAGCTATGTGGTTACCTTGTTATAGTGTAGATTCATACATTTGAGAACAGTGAAAATGCAAATGAGGTGTGAAGTCATTAGATTTGCTGAATCTCAAACTTTTAGATTCTTGTAGCAGATGTAAACATACTGTAGGCACTACCTCAGTGTATGTTGCTAATGGATTACAACTGTGAATGTTTAGTGGGAGAGAAAAGGAATGCACAACAGTTCAGACTCCTCTACCTGTAGTGGGTGTGTTAGCCATCATACACTTAAAATGTGTAGAAGTAATTGTATCAATGTTTTAAATGGAACTGAGCAGCACAAATTTCTCAGTTTCTCTTCACTAATATCCAAACTCCTTTTCCTTTGTTGAAAACTGTAAATTATTGTCATTTAAAGCTTTGATACAATTACTTCTACCTAAGCACCATGTTCAATCACAGCCACACATCAGGCTTTGTGCCCAGTGAATGGTGCACAGCAACAGTTATCCAACTCCACAAAAGGGGAGCCACCACTGATCATGGGAACTATCGCCCTATCAGCCTGACGAGTCTGGTATGTAAGGCTATGGAATGTATCATCATGGAACTCATAAACAAAGACATTGGTAACCTCCAAACTCTGGACCCCACCCAGTTTGGGTTTGTGAAAGGCATATCATGCCTCCTGAACCTGATCCAGTTCTTTGAGGCTGTTACCAAAGCTGTAGATGAGGGTAAGGTGGTTAACACAGCCCATCTTGACCTTGTCAAGGCTTTTGACACCATCTCCCATTCTGGAATTATAGCTAAACTCGAGGTACAAATCCCAATGTTACAAGATGGGTTGCCAACTGGCTCAATGACAGAACCCACACTGTAAAAGTTGCAGACTCCAAATCTGACTTCAAACCAGTGACAAGTGGAGTACCACAGGGTTCAGTCCTGGGACCTCTCCTGTTTGGTATCTACTTCTCTGAAATACAGGCTAACACAGAAGGCCTTTGGCTAACAAAGTTCGCAGATGACCGCAAACTAGGAGCCATAGTCGAGTCCCCAAATGATGTGAACATCCTACAGAAGGGCCTCACTGAGACAGATGCCTGGTGTCAGAGCCATGGCCTCAAGCTCAATGCCAAAAGTGCATTGTCATCCCCTTTGGTAAAAACTCTGTCCCCATGAAGTACCGCATAGGTGGCAGTCTACTTAAAGTTGGATGCGTGATGAAACCTTAGGACCCAGGTGGACAGCAGTCTCTCCTTTGATAATCACATTTCCACAGTAGTCAGGAATCCTTCTATGTGGTACACCTCATCACAAAAGGGTTCTCATACAGAAAAACATAGGTCATTGTTCCCCTCTACTCTTCATTCATTAGATCCATTCTAGAGTACAATGTCCCTTTTGGAATGTACCTCACAAGACATCTGAAGCAGCTGGAAAGGCTACAGAAGTACCTCACAAAGAGGATTACTGGCCTCAAACAGATGCCCTACACTGACTGTCTCAAAAAAATCCAGCTTTGCTCCATAGCATATTGCCTACTCCGAGGTGATCTCTGCCTAACATATAAAGCTATGTCAAACCCAGAGTTGTTGGACATGCTACACCTAAAGAAATCCCAAGCCCTCCGAGCTACAAGCACTAGGGACCTTAAACTTGTCACCACAATAAATAGGACATGCTGGAGGGATAGATTCCTGTCCCAGAGACTTCCCATACTCTGGGACAAGCTACCCATCTATGTCAAGCAAAGTTCCTCATTAGCATTCCTCAAGAAAAATCTTGATGAGTGGATGGGAAATAGGAAATACACCACGGGGATGTGGTTCTGCTCGACAGGGGCACAGGAAAATAACTTTCTTGGGTGACATAAGCCAGGGAACCTTGTTGGCTAAGCTTACTTAGGCCCTTGGGCCAATAGCCTAGTACCTACCTATGATACTATGAACCTATGAACCTGTTTAATATTTTCATACACTTTAAAAACAATGATACAAAATTCCTTACAGACTACATGTCTGAAATTATTACTCAGATAACAGAAAAGTGAACACAATATAAAGAGAAGACAGAGTTGCATTGGTGCAAACAATACTCATAAATGGATGCACGGTCAGTCATTGCACTAAATGTGTAATTAACACATGCACAAACAACTCTAAATAACAAGTGTTATTTATATGTCTTGATAATGTGGATGAAATGGATCTTGCTGGTGTGCACAATGATTTTCATTCATGCTGCAAAGCTAAGGCACCCTTACTGTGTTTTCTAGGTTTATAAGTCAGACAGTTCAGATCTAGAGTTGTGTAAAAATCTTTTATGTGTGCTAAAATGTGTTCTGTAATGTTTATTTATTTTTAATTTTAATGTTTGTGTGGTGTGAGGCTTAGTGCAAACACGGTGAAATGGATAAGTACATTAAAAAAAATGTGACTTACTTCTGTTATAAAAACTGCCTAAATTACACCTGTTAATCAAGTGTACGTGTAATACACTTGATAAACACGATGACCTGCAAAGTAGTATTATACTTAGATCATGGTTCAAGTCCCACATTTATCTTTTAAGTATGAAAACACTAATAAACACTTCTTGGAAGGATAATGCAAGGTGAGCTTTGCTTGTCACGCTTGCATGTCACTTACCTTTGTACAAATACAGTCTAATGGCCCACACATGAAGCAGAGAGTAGTCAGTTTCAAAAGGGATATATTGTTGCATCTGTTTTGCTGAACATCACACAATCCTGCTAAGTAGTTTGCAACCTTCCCCAACACCTGCAGGTCCAGAACACTTGACAGGAAATAGAAGGCAATTTCAAAATGGATATATTCTATCAAGTGTGGTATGGCACCATGCAAACATGTTAAGCAGCATTGCACAGCGAGCAGCAGACATACTTAATAATGAATTTGAAAATATACAAATCTTGTTTAGATGTTGCCTGTGGCAGCAGGTGTAAGTGAAGGGCTGTAAAACAGGGGCACCTAGTTCTAATCCAGCAGTCAAAGTTTTATTCCTGTTGTTCCAGTTTACTTTATATTAAAATTAACATATAAATAATAATTAAACATAGAAATAGCT
Source organism: Protopterus annectens (assembly GCF_019279795.1). NCBI lineage: Eukaryota > Metazoa > Chordata > Ceratodontiformes > Protopteridae > Protopterus > Protopterus annectens. The sequence goes on from NC_056732.1 coordinate 1,179,489,341, forward strand.
ATCTACAGCAGGTGCATTGAACATACCAAGGACATCAGATATATATTAAATTCATTACTGTGGGAATCAGTAGAATTATGGTTCTACAATTAAACATTTGTTTTATGAACTGTCGTGTCACACACATACATGGTTTAACACTCAACTTTTTTATGCATATCTATAACTAATGAGCAGGTCTGATAAGCAAAATCTCAGATGCAATGAGCACAGTGCAATGTGCACAGTAATGATTGTAAAAGATGCACTTACAGTCCAACATTCCCTTTGGCAACTGGTATAAGTTAGTGCTCACAATACAAGTAAGGCAGGGTTCTAATCTAGCACACTCACAATTTTATCAATGCTTGCCCACACAGTTTTTAAAAGCAAATTATAAACATTTCAACAAAATTATAAATAACAATAAGTATGTATAGCAGTGGAGCTCATTTGAATTATATGTGTGGCTGGGGGTATACTGAGTATTATGTTTCTGTAATTGTAAATGTCTTCTCTTGCCTTGGATGGCATTTAGACTGCAATGATACCCATGCACACATGAATGCATAAACAAGGACATTGTCAGATCACACACGTGCATGGTTAACCCCTGACTCTGTCATGTGTATTTATATAAATATAATTCATGAGCATATATGACAAGCACTCTTTCTGTGGCAAGGATGAAAAATCACCTATGTGGAATAATGTGTTTTGTCTTCTATGCATAGGTTTGAATCCCATATTGTAAAATTAATTTCATCAGTGTGTAAAGCCACACTAAAAAATGTGTCAGGTCAAAACTTTCTGGTCCCAATATATGTCTGCAAAGTTAAATCACCTAACAGTTACAGCAGCAACCAATCCATAAACAAATGTCAACAGACAGATTAACCTTCCTATTTCAAAAGACTGCTTTCTTCTCCATTTGGCACTGCTGCTCTCTACTTAATGTCAAACAAACACAGCTGGCATTGTTGTTCAGGTTTGCATACTCGTAGTAAATGTGATAACATAAATTAGTGTTTGCCCTAATAGGACATGTCTGGATGTATAAGGGAAGCTGCCCAATTTAGTGTTCAAAGGTGTGGTGTTGAGGAGTCCAGAATCTTTACTGGGTTCCTTGTAAAGCACCATGGTGTGAAGATTCTTGTAGATGACTATACTGCTTCCCAGTATACGTGTGAGGCATGGGATAGTCTGACCAAGGCTGTCTCCAGTATGATTGGCATTCCACACACTGAAGAACAGTCCAGGCACAATTTTAATGACCCCCAGAAGGTGCAAGCTTGATACACTCAACCAGTGACTAGCTAAGTTTAGGACTGCTGACATCCCGCAGTTGTATAAATATACAGATAAAGAGGATTTAAATTAGATATACAGCTGCATATTTAATTAACATTGCTTTCCAGGAAGGTTTGACTGGGAAAGAGCCCATTTTCAGCAGCTGTCATGGAAGAAACACTCCAGATGCATGTGTCTGGAATGTGGGAGGAAACCCAGATGAACACAGGGAGGACATGCAGACTCCACACAGAGGGGCCCCCAGCTGAGAATCGAACCAGACAACCTTTTGCTATGAGGTGTCAATGCTAACTGCTGCACCACTGTGCTGCATATAGGCAAGACAGGTGTGCATAATGCTCTTCTCTTGTTCTTTTCTTTTTATTCCACACCCAACCAGGAAATAATGGTGAACAGAGAAGCCCATGCTGAGCATTTAGAAAGACTGAGAGAAGCAAAGGATATGTATGCAGCCCAACATAACTATTATTTTATCAAAAGTATTGCTCTTCTAAACAGTGGTAGCAAATTAAGCATGCATATCCTAACTGTAAAATCAAGCAGCATGCTTCAGGCTGTAGCAAAAGCCAACTGTAAGAGTAAATTCTAATACTGTCATTAGATGTTGTGGGTTCAAATGCCACAGATAACAAATATACAGTAAAATAATTTAAAAACATTACATAATTTCAACAAAAGTGGCAAAAATGCCCTGCTGTTAACTCAGTCTGTATAATTTGATCAAGCATATGTGCAATATATGTACAATATAAGGATTACTTTGAGCAATTATGATTTATAGTTTGTAGTTGTTAAGATGTATATTTAAATGTAAAAGTAGAAATACATTCTTTATATTTTAATAATTCATTGTACATCACATATGATGGTACTAATTCCATCCATCCATCCATCCATCCTCAATCCCTTTTCCCATTTTGCACATGGGGTTGGGGTGTCACTTCAGCAGTGAAACTCATATCAAGCCAAGGTTTACATCGCCAGGTGGATAGCCCTAGTTCATTTGCACCACTCATTTGCACACACTTTGTCACCTACGGCCAGTTTAGAACGTCCATTCCACCTACTGCATGTCTTTGGAATGTGTCAGGAAACCGGAGCATCTGGAGGAAACCAATGTGACCATAGAGAAGAAATGCAGACTCTGCACAGAAGGCACCCCAGCTGAGAATCAAACTGGAGAACCTCTTGCTGTGAGGTGACAATGCTAACTACTGCACCACCATGGCCGCCATACTGGTGGTACTAAATATCCCCCCCCCCTTATCCCAACCCTTATCTCCTTTTTTACTTTTATATGTGTGGCCACAATGTTTTAAAGTCATTCATTTCTGACAACTCACAAAATGCTTTGCAGCACAGAGAGGTAGACCAACCACTGTGGCTCTGCTTGCACCCACTCCACCAGCTCCTGCAGTGATGCCCAGCACATGTGAGACCTAACCTGGCAGTACTGTGTGTGCTGCCCTTCACTAAATGGGCCCTCCACATCATGTTGCATTACCCAGACAGCTGGTGCTGTGGTACCCTCTGGGAGTAGTGGACGAAGTGGGGACTTTGTCACTTGCCAGGAGTTTCCAGGCTTGGTGATTAGGGTCATGCACAGCACCACTTGCTGCCTGCTAACACCAGATGGAGAGGATGCTTTCTGTTATAGTCAATAGAAAAAGACATCAATCAGTTCAACAGCCAGCAGAGTAAGAGGACAATGATGTCAGTTCTGTGGGTGAGGATTAGATTCTCACTTTCTCCATGTTTGGTCGGGATGGGAATCCAAAGTCCCCCTCCATATCCCCAATCATGGTGTCTCTCAACCTGTGCTCTCACCATCCTTGTGTCTTGTCTTGTTTGTCCTGTTTGTCTGTATCTGCTTCTTCACCTACCATACTTACCTGACACAAAAATACCTAAGTCCCTTACCCAACATTCTTCTTCTACTGAAGTAAAAAATTTAAAAAAATGGAAATGGACACCTGTCCCACAAAAACAAAATGTCCTATACATAGCTCTCCTCTTTGCACATGTGTCTTCTTGACACACTTAATTCAGTCCAGTTGGCTATACAACATGAATTTGTTGTTGTCATCCCTCTTTGTTGAGGTCACAGTCCAAAGTCAGCTAATATTCTATACATATTTTCATTTTACACTATTGAAGAAGGGGGTAGGTATGATTTTTTCCTACCTCTCTCCTGCATATTCTTTTATTGCTTTACTTTGGTCTTCCCCCTGATTGGCCCCCATTTCACTACTTTCTTGTTTACCCCATTTTTAGACATTCAATCTGGTAAAAAATAAAATCACACACCACACACATAAGTGAAAACAACCCAATGAAGCCCTTCACTTTTTGTCCCCTGTGTTTGCGCATGGTTTGGCACATTGCACCAATGCCGAGTGGCTTTGAATGGCTCTTCAGTGGTGTGATTATCTCCATGTAATGTTGCTTAAACCTGATGTGCTATGGAAGCAAACAGTTACACTAGCTTTAAGAATTATTTAATTGCATTCTAAATACATGTTTAAAAGTATTAGATACACCTGAATTCAAATCCTGTATCATCTGGGCTCAAAGGAAATATCTCAATGCACTTATAGTCAAAAAAGCAGCAGGTCTGTTTCTTACACTCAGTACTATCCAAAGTTCTAACTGTCATGCCTCTATGCTTAATATGCTTCTGCAGAAGTAAGCAAACTAACAGAACTAGTTTTTCAGTGAAGCAGAATGTCATGTTTGCTCATCACTTAACAGCATCCAAATGGGGAAAGCAGTATAAATGTGTATCTCCCAGGCAAACACTTTGCCATTGATTGTGCAAACATGCTGCTCAGTGGTCCACTATCGAAAGTGCACATGTATTACTTACATTTACTGGCCATTTAATTTTTATCCCACGAAAGTACAAATAAAAACACAACCAAATGTGAAGGACTTTTTAAGGAAAGGACACATAGTTACACTGTAGTCATGTGTTACCTGCACCCAAGCACTTGAATCTTGGTCTCTCCGTATTTGTTCTCAAATATATCCACTACACTACAGAAATAAATAAATAATAAATAAATAAATGCTTTTTTACATACCATGTACATCTTAAAACTGACAATACACATTCAGGTTTTTCCAATAATTGTAGTAATATGGACAGCTGTTTGCATACAGTTTGTAAAACTGTCTCTTAAAGTAAACCTGCTCATTGGAAATACAACAGCAAATACTACACTTTGCATACTCATCAATCTGTTAACATGCACAACTTTAATATATTGACAGTCATACATGGCTAACCATCCATTTCATTCAGGCCTCCCAATATCTTCTCTCAAACATCAGTGATGATGTCATCCACTATAAATTGTCCTGTAGCATTATAAAAGTCAGACTTCTTGTGACTCTTACAGTAAGTACTTAGTTCTCTAGCTAGTGTTCCTAGTATAGTAGGGGCTTTGTTCTCCCTGCAGTCAATTGTTTGATATTCAAGAGACTGTTTTATACCTGCATGTGGGATACTGCTATTGCCATCTTCTTCTGACCAGACACTGCAGATGTCACTTATAAAGTGCTGTCCGAGAGTCTAAAAGCCAGACTTGTACTGTGGTGCTTGCCTTAAGTACTGTGTTTTGTAAATATCTTAGGTAGAGGTTCTATTCTCACTGCAGGCAACAATCACTGTGGTGACCATTTAGACCAATATGTGAGTCCTCAGCTATGTTAAAACCTACTCCAAACATCTCATTGTAGCATACAGTGATGATGTCTTCCTGTATAACATGCAATTCAACAGTATTCAAGACAAATCTGTGCTTCAGTAGTAAAATTAACTACCGTGTTTGCAAGCTACATTACCCACACATATAGGAGTTTTAATCTGACAACAGGCAACCTACCTGTCTATATATAAACCTTTCATTTTTGAGACAATTATACACAGGGATGTGTCTCCACATCCATATCCTACACTCCTCCCAATGATGCTATCATACCCCATAAAGTGCAATGTGACATTGTTACACTCAGATATATGTGGTGTTGCTATAGTGACATTACATGGCATTCATCTTCTATACATGCACAGGTGTAAGGCTCAAATCAGGCCCAGTCTGCTGTTGTCTGTTTGAGTTTTTGTTGGTACATTATGGTCATTGTATGATCTTTGGAATCACTCTTCATTTCACCACACTCAGAGGACCTTTCACATAGCACCATGCATCCACCATCCCCCTTTTACCTCTGGCCACAAGACATCCTTCCTGCAGAGGAGTGGGGGATGTACTCATGTCAAATATGCATATGCACATCATGAAGTAGAGTCCTTCCATAAGCCTCTCCAAGACATCTCCAGACCACTGTATTTGTGATTGCTAATTCTGTTATGATGCGGTGCACATGTCCCATATCAACAGTGGCAGAATGTAATGCAATCAACAAATTTACACATATGCACAATAATCCTACTAACGTCCACCATATAGCTACATTGATTTTTTACATGGTATAGTAATGGCTAGGATTTCATGTGATGTTGGACAATACCCTAATAATGTCCTATGACCCTATGAACAGTTGACATGTCAATGTTGCTGTCATTGACATGTGCTATATTGAGGTGTGAATGTACAGTATGGCTAGGCTACAAGAGGATCTTACAATCTGTGAGATGAGCTAATGTACTGATGGCTATTGCTGCCATTGCAGTGCATGCACCTTCTATATCAGCTGTAGTGATATGCCTCCTGAGAACTGTTGACATGGCATGATAAATTGTTATGTTTGTGCAAGAGGTTTGTTGGTGACACACCACATTTTATTTATAAGAACAAGAAGAATTTGAAAAGGCTTTTATGTTATCCAGACAATCATAAGGTGCCTGTATGTGATGAAGGCAAAGTGACACCACCTTTTGTTAATTGCAATTATTGTGGTTATTTAGATAGTAATGGGTACTTTGATCACCCTGATATTGGATGTAGGTTCCATTTTAAGATAGGTTCTACATGTTCAACCTTTCATGTAGTCTATTTGGCCCACTGTCTAGTTTGTCATGCATTCTACATTGCAAAATGGACAAAGTCCTGAAGGATATGGTCAAGGAACACTTATACAGCATACACCGTGGCTGTGCTAATAATGCCCTTTCCAAACATGGTATGAATGCTAATCCACAACACATATTTTGGTTCCTGGTTATAGATAGGATACAAGCCAGTATTTGGGGGGGTGATGTGATGAATTTCACTGAAACCAGAGAAGTTAGGTGGATGATCAGGTTGAGAGCAGATCAGGGAAATTGACTTAATGAGAAGGTTCCCCTGAGACCTATTTTGAAGGGACTGGGAGGAACATCACCTGATGCATGGAGTTATAGCCCTATCCTGACTTTACACATCTGTGAGGTGGGCCAAAGAGTCATCATGGAGCTTCTCTAAAAAGATACAGATAATCTCCCAACTATGTAACAAACCCACATTTGATTTGTTAACACTACATCATGTCTGTTATATCTGTTCACTGTCTTCAAGAAGGTAAACAAGGGCATACATGATGACAACACTAGCATCCTGTGTAACTTGACATGACCAAGACATTTGACATAAATCCGCAGTCAGGTATTACTTAGAAACTGTCTTAAGTAGGCATCAACATTTATATCACCAAGTGGGTAAAGGACTGGATCACATACATGACAGATAAATATGTTGCAATGTGTGAAGTTACCTGTATCTAGGGTCCAGTGACCAGGTCCGTACCTGAGGGCTCTGTGATAGGCCCTTTCCTGTCCATTATTTAAGTCTCAGACATCAAAACTAACTTACACATCCTTTCCCCAACCAGCTTTGTGGAGGATTGCAAATTCCAGATAATCATTGAATCCAACTGTGATATTGGCATAATGTATACAGTATCAAAACACACAAAATATTGCTGCCACAGCCAAGGGGACAGAGTAGATGCAGAAAAATCATGGGGCAATTACATCCATTATGAAAGTACACAAGATAATTACAGTTTAGACATCACACCCCTATATGCAGACCAAGTGGTATGTGACCTGTTTACTCAGGTAGATTATATTCAGAACATATATCAGCATGCACCCACAGTGGTGACCACTCCCTTTTATGTAGCACAACTCCTGAGTATGTGCAGGACCACTTTGCCATCTCCCCGCATATTGTGGCCATACCTAAGTATTCTTTTGGTGCATCAAAGGGCATTATAGTTCCATTGTTCTTAGCCCTCATCACACCAATAATTGGGTACAATGCATCCTTTTACATGTACCTCCCAGCATATCTGCTAGGGATGAGTTACTCAAGTGTACCACTTTTGCCACAATTAGCTCCCGCACATTGTATTGGCCATACCTAAGTATTCTTTTGGTGCATAAACATTAGGGTAGGACTATGCCGAAACCCCTTCAAGGTGTTCCAGTGATGCACACAGTAAATACATAGCAGATAGACAACACTGATGGCATGGGTTACATTTGGAAAAGTGTGGATTGTGGCATATATATGGCATGCACAGCTGTCAAGTAGCAGGATTGCACTTAATTTCAAATACAGGTGTAGCAGTGTCTCTCCTAACACCTCCAACAGATGCTAAAGTTTGAGGAAGGTGTGCTTGATTCACCTCAGAGATTGCTAACGAATCATAATAGTTGTACAAGTATGTTATTGCAGAACCATCTATGGTCACTCACAATTACATAATTTATGTCAAAGACATTGGATCACTGTTGGTGTTATTCTGATATCATCCATGACTGTGCATGCTTCTGTCTACTGTTGTCCATTAGCCTGTTACTATGTGCCACACTTGGTTGAGACCTATGCTGATATTGCATTCATGTTCAGGCAATTCATTTTACACAGCTTCACAATATGCATCTAACCATTATTTCATATACATTCCCTGATATATGCCCTCTCCATTGTTCATGCCAAGATGGGTATATCTCAAAGAATCTTCTCCACTGGTGTGTCACCTTGTGTGTCACATAAAATACACTAGCTATGCACTCTGTGCTGTTTCATGTTGACATATGATTAGTGTTAATGCTACAACTGTCTTCACTGACATGCCCTCATTTGCTGTACACATGTTTTACCTGTCGTCTTCCACTGTGTTCATTCCTACAATATATTGGTGTGTCCCTTTTCAATGCACACACTTCCCCTGACTATTTATGCATAATGCAGTTTATGTACCCTTAGTGATCATTTACACAGATTTTATTCAGTATGCCTGAAACACATTTCTACACTACTTTGCACTGTATATGCTTTCAAGTAATGTGTTGGAACTATATACATCACTTTATTAAGGAGGTAACTCCTCTGATATCTCCAACTTTAGACCCATCGCTATCCTCTCCCCTCTCTCTAAAGTACTAGAAAAATGTATTCATAAACAAGTTATGCAGTATCTAATACAGGAAAATCTGCTTACACCTACTCAACATGGCTTCAGACCCAAACATAGCACCACTACAGCTCTATTATCCTTCCTCAACACAATATCTATAGCCATGGACAACCATAAACTTATCTCTTGCCTATTCGTGGACCTCTCAAAAGCTTTTGATACTGTTTCACACTCTCTTCTGCTGCACAAACTGCATAACTTTAACTTCTCCTCTGATGCTGTTGCATGGCTCTCCAGCTACCTCACTGATAGAGCTCAAGTCAGTGAGATGGCACTCTGCACTTTCACCTCCTCTCCCTTTCAGAATGGGTGTACCTCAAGGGTCTATCCTAGGGCCTTTACTTTTTAATATCTTTACTAATCAGCTCTACACCTTCTGTCTTCAGTAATCTTTAGTGCAATATGGAGATGACTCTACAGTCATCACCATAACCAACTCTCCTTCTAAGCTCATCTTAGCTACTCAGGCATCTTTTAATTTAGTTGAAACATGACTCTCCAACAACCAGCTCATCCTTAAACCTAAAAAAACAAAGCTGTTACTCTTCCTACCTAAAAAGTTCATAAATATTAAACCCCTCCTTCTCCACACAGTCCCTTAATAACACTCCCATCCAGGTAGAATCCAGTACTAAGCTCTTAGGTGTAACCATTGATGATCAGCTTAAATTTGACTTGCATGTTAATAACTGTATCAAAAAGACACATTCAAAACTAGGGCTCCTTCACTGTAACAAGAAATTCCTTACCTCTGAAGCCAAGATTGCTCTCTTACCTACCTTCTACCCAGTCTAATGTTGTTGTTGTTGTGTCTTTCGTCTTTTCCCGGTTAGGGGTCGCTACAGTGGAACTCCGGTCCGCTAATGATTGGCAGTAGATTTTTACGTACTGGCTTGCCGGGCCTAATGCACAACCTTCAACGAAGGAACACCCATTCATGCATGTCGCCACACAGAAGATGCTCTAACTGAGAATTGAATGGGCAACGTCTAACTGTGAGGCGACAACGCTACCGCAGCACCACCACTGCAGTTACTACCCAGTCATGTACAATTCTCAAATTCTCACAAATCTTAACTCAGCACTCCTGACCAAACTCATATCTACCTACAACAAGGTAACTAAATTTGCTGCCCGACAAACCTACAAATCCCATCACTGTCTCTCTCTCTCTAAAATACCTAAACTGGCTTGAATTACACCACCAGCTTCTTCTCTCTAAGCTCCAGATCATCCATTTTATCCTATACCAGCCTTCCTACTGCCCAGGACTATCCCCTCTCATCGCCCATTATTTTCCCTCCAGACCTCTCCGAAGCTCTAACCAAGACCTACTACAAATCTACAAACCCAAGTCTAAATTTTGATGCAACAAGTACAGGTATCACCCCACTATTGCCTGCAATAGGCTCCCACTAAAAATTGGGACCCTGACAGATCCTAAACAATTTAAGACAGCCAACAATGAGCACTTTAAAAGTCACTGATTCTGCTACTGCACTCTCCCTCCTTAACATCCCCTACTTCTCATACCTTAATCTACTTTCTGCCCTTAACTCGCTCTTCTCACTAGCTCTCTCTAATCTTCCTTGTCTACTCTTTCTACTGTCTTCTAAAATCTAGTAAGTAAATTGCCTCAGAGAAACATTCTGTTGTAATTGTCTTGCCTTCATGCAACTAGATCATGATAAAACTGTTTTTTAACCACTTACCCCAAAAACTATACTTATCTTAATGACATATTTCTTTTTATACATCTTGAGATAGCTATGCTATACTCCTGATTATTGGCACTATATAACATTGTATTGCTACTTAATGCCTTTTAGTAATCCTGTAACATTGCTGTTTAATGCTAATTTATTATGAAAATGGTATAATATGTTGGAGCTTTTCTCCCCGGGCCTCCGCTGAAAAAGGGCTCTTCAGCTCAGTTGGACAATCCCGGTCAACAAATGTAAAATAAATAAATAAAAATAAATAAATAATTGTTGTGGCATTCTGTGCAATCCTGCAGACCTAGTGTGCCTATAGGTAAACAGGTTTACATGTCTGCTGGGGTTTGTAGTGCTTTACACAGTTTCCTGGCTGGCAACAATGTGGCTGGCCATAAAACTGCACTCCTTTATGTTTAAATGCAGTGCACTGCATGCATATGAAATGAGTGCTGTTGCTCACCACACATTCACATAAACGGCATGTAGGCTTCACACTAAGCCAGCATGGAGTTTATTGAATCTCTAGGTATATCTATACCTATATCTGCATCTATACCTATATCTATATCTATATCTACATCTATATATATGTCTATATCTATATATGTCTATATCTATATCTATATCTATATTTATATCTATACTTGTCTATATATATGTGTGTGAGTATGTGTCTATATGGGTTCCATTTATTTCATCAATGTTTTTTTTTACATTGAGTGGAGACAAAGCCAGTACAGCTGATCAAAAATCAACTAACTGAGGTGTACCTCAATTATTATAATTCAATAAATCAACTCAATTATTGTAGTGTAATATTAGACAAATAATTTAATGTGTTTTGTATTACTTTAAATAGGGTCGTTAATTGAACTCAGGGGATGGTATTCTTTTCATATATGAGTGTTGGTAAATGTGTCTGCTCTTTCGTGCATGTATTGGGAGTAGTACTGTATTTTTAGTTATGTTTATTCCTCTACTTGTATGTGTTGTTTCACTTTCCTTTGTAATCTCGAGAATTGAGCTGATGCATGAAATTTATTTTAGGCTACATGTGTGTAGTTCTAAATGACGATAAAGTTTACTTTGATATTGACTTTGACCTACTCTTTTGAGTGAGATTGTGGCACAGTGGGGTTTGGGAAATTAGTCCTTTGCACACTGTAGTGAAATCTTGTAGTTGGGTAGGAACTGGTGCCCTAATTCAAATGCTGCCTCTTCCCCAACCATAACCCCGCACCTTACCATCAGTATAACCTTCCTCTAAAACTACCACTACACAATCACACAAAGACACACAAACACTTACAAATACTAATAAACAACACTACGTCTATCCCCTAATCTAACCCTTAGCTTTACCCTAAAATACACAAATATGTGCACAAACACACAACACCCATCCTTAACTCATGCATGACCCTAACCCTAACTCACACACAAACACACACACACACACACACACACACACACACACACACACACACACACACACACACACACACACACACACACACACACACACACACACACACACGGGCACACACAAGGGCACGCGTGCAAGCATGCACACACATGTTGTCCCACACTTCTGACCCCACTTCCCAGTATCGACATCCCATACCTTCAACATATTTACCATTTGACCATCCATACTGCTGACACTAAATCACAGCCCTGTGTTTGTTGAACAAATGTATGTTCAGTCAAATACAGTGGACACACACACACACACACACACACACACACACACATATATATATATATATATATATATATATATATATATATATATATATATATATATATATCTACTTCAGATCACTGTAATCCCATTTCACTGAAATTCATTTAACCGAGACCACATCATCTAATTTTTAAAATACTGAAAATTCATTTGACTGAATCTCATTTCACTGAATTGTAAGATATAGACCTGATGTGGGTTTCTTTTTGCCTTTAACTTGTTTATGATAGAAACAATTTCTGTAACTTACAGTGCTGAGTGTTAGAATACTGATAGTAATGTAGAAAGTGGTGTTGTAGTGTTTTTAATTGTGGGTATGTCTCTTTACATTTGTATGGGAAGTATCTAAAGTAATATGGCAGATGTTTTGTGCATTCACAGCAGTAGTAGCAGCATGTAGAGTACTGAGGCAAGTAACAGGAATATGCCCTTTTCCCCACTGTAGTGCAATCCTGGAGTTTAGTATCTATATATATATATATATATATATATATATATATATATATATATATATATATATATATATATATATAGTTACAGGGGTGTGGGGGCACTGCCCTCCTATATTTGGTCATAAGATGTCAAAGCCAGTGTCAAAGGCTTACTGGCTAACAAAGTTTGCAGATGATTGCAAACTTAGAACAGCTATTGAATATCCCCAAGATGAGAACACTCTTCAGGATGGTCTAATACAGACAAGCACTTGGTTAAAAGTCTTGGCATAAAGCTCAATACCAAGAAATGCATTATAGTGTCTTTTGGGATGACTGCCACTGCGGGTAACTACAGCATCAATAAAATACCCTTAAAAGATTATTTATTAGTCAGGAATCTGGAAACTCATGTAGATAGTAACCTAAAAAAGCTGAACAAACTGTGGAAATCCAAAATGTAGCAAGCTAGCAGAACAGAAGGGATTCAGTACTCAGGAAGTAAAATTCAAACTTTTAATGTGAACGCTTTCGTGGAGATCACTGTCCCCACTTCTTCAGATAGTAACCTAGCCTTTGACCAACATGTGTCCAAAGTAGTAAGAAAATCCTTATATGTTGCTCAAGGCACAGAGAGGTCATCATACCACTGTACCTGGCCCTCAGCAGGCCTATCATAGCATATAATGCTCCTTTCAGTATGTACCTGATAAGACACATGCTGTAATTGGAATGTCCACAAAGGTTACTTACAAAAAGACTCCAGGGACTAAACATAGTACTTCTGAGAGGTGATCTTTGCCTGGCACACAAGGCATCCCTGGATCCACTTTGATGAATCTTTTGCACATCCACAAAGCAAACAGCATCAGAACTACTAGATTAAGAGATGTAAATTTTGTTTACAACATAAACAGGACATGTTGATGAGACAGATATGTTTCTCAGAGAATTCTCATTCTTTTAAACAGGCTCCCCATTTATGTGAAGCAAAGTTCCCCCCTTTTAAGCACAACTTGGACCAATGGATGGGTATTCAGAAACTAATCTCTGGTCTGGCTCAGCTTTCACTAATGGACAAAGGAATTCAGTAAATCATACCCTGTAAATCAAATATAAATCAGATTTGTAGTTCACGTTTGGTTTGCATGGCTAGGCTTTTAAGGCCCCCCCAGTGGTCTTTAGCTTAGTAAACAACTATGAAACTATAAAAACAAAGAATAAACTGGCTTGACACAGCTTAGGTGGAAAAATATATTTATAAAAACAGCAAATACAATACAGAAACGATACAGTACCAACACAGTTGTAAGCGCTTTCGGGTTCACCAACCCTTCATCAGACAATGAAACAAACACAATTTCTCATTTAAAAAAGATGTGTTAACCAATCAGTGATTAGTATTTTACCCGCCTATTTTGTAGTGCAGGTTTTAAAGGTATCCTGTCATTTAACCCTGGATATCTATGTGAACTAAGTGTAATAATCCACTTAGACTCCAGAGTTTCTGTGAGTTGTTTTATATCACCACCCCTAACACCTAATTTAGCATTTACAATAGCTTTAAACATAAAAACGTGAGATGGATTCTTATCCACATGTTTAAGCAGAGCATTTTGTTCTACTCTGTTCCTAATACATGTAAGATGCTGCAATATTCTGACCTTCAACATATTATTTGTCATACCCACATAGTAACATGTACATTGTTGGCATTCTGCTATATATACCACATGCGATGTCCTGCAAGTTGCCCTAGCTTTAAAGCTAAACAATCTCCCATCTATAGGATGTTTAAAAATGGGGTTCTTATTGATGTTCGTACAGGCTTTACAGTTACCACAAGGTAGTGTACCTATCTTGCTTAGCCCAACACCATTCCCAAGAAGGCTCTTTTCTTTACATAATAAATCTTTCAAGTTGGTGTTTCGTCTATAACCAAACCTCGGAGTGTATCCTACTATCTCATTAAGCTTGTCATCTGTACTAAGTATATTCCAGTTCCTTCGTACTATAGATTGAATATCATTGATATTGCTACTATATGTAAAATACATCCTAAGACCATCATAGTCATTTGATCTGGGACTGAAATTCCTTGTATATGAATTATTGGATAGCCAGGGTTTGTATTCTCTGGTTCTCAATTGTGCATTCTGCTCTACTTTTTTCTGTACCAAATTATGATCATACCCCCTATTCCTAAAGCATGTCTTTAGTTGCTCCACTTCTGCCACATATCCTTCTTCTTCCAAACATAATCTGGAGGCTCTACATAGCTGGCCCTGTACAATGTTAGGAAAGACATGCCGGGGATGCATGCTGTCAAAAGGTAGTAAATGATTAGTCCAGCATGCTTTCCTGTAAAGAGAAGATGAATAACCATTCGGACCCTGGGTGATCCTAGTATCTAGGAAATCTATGCTATTTCTGGAATGTGCTACAGTAAATTTAAAAAATGTTGTTGTTGTATGTAGATAGTCTACAAATTCTGCTAGCTCACTTTCATCCCCTCTCCAAAAGAAAAAGACATCATCCACAAATCTAGCATAGGCTCCCACAAAATCTTTCCAATGGTCATTATTAATAATAGTATCAGCCTCCCAATAATGTAGGACAAGGTTAGGTATTGGCACAAGGGGTGCCCATAGCAACCCCCTGTGCCTGTCTATATATCTGCTGTTCTCCTACAAAAACATTGTTCTCAAGGACTAGGGATAGTAATGTACATACCAAGGAAATTTTGTGTTCAGCTTCTCCCATTTTACTTAGCACATGTCTAATGGCTCTTAAACCATAGCCATTACCTATAACAGTAAATAGGCTTTGCACATCCATGGTGACCATGATAATATTCTCTTCTAAGATTTCCAGTTGAAAATCCTTTACCATCTCCAGAAATTGTTTGGTATCTTTCAGAATATTATCTATTTTATCTACATAAGGTCTTAAAGTGTGCTCCAACCAAATAGATATATTTTCAGTGACCCACCCCCTGCCCGAAACTATGGGTCTTAAGGGTGGGTCCTCCAAAGATTTATGGATCTTCGGTAGAGCTTTGAATTCTGGTGTCCTTGGTTTAGCAATTAGTAGAAAACTTAATAAATCATCATCTATTAACATGTCAAAATGTAGTTTTTTTAAAACTGAATGTACACCTTCTATTACCCTGTATACTGCTATAGGGTTAATAGGTATATAAATCATGTTGTCAGATAAAAGTTGCTTAATCTTATTACTATAAAATGCTGTGTCGAGGACAACCACTGCCCCTCCTTTATCAGCTGTTTTAATCACTATATTATTATTTTTACACAGCCCCCTCAATGCAGCTTGTTGTTGATTAGTAAGATTATAATATTTATTTTGTTCTTTACTTCCAAAATACTGTATTAAATCCCTCTCACAACTTTTTAAAAACATGTTCAACGCTGGTGAGAAAGGTGGTGTATACGTACTAGGTTGTCTTAAAACATTAACTTGATTTCCTAAATCTCTGTCTGAAACATTATTGTAAATAGTTTTTAAAGCTAAATTTCTGCAAAACAATGCTATATCAGTTACTACTTCATTAAAAACACTTTTCTTAGCAGGGACATAGGTTAAACCTTTGTTTAAAACGCTGATCTCTTCATCATTTAACCTATAAGATGATAAATTAAACACCATACCATCAGTAATATTAACAGTCATTCGTGAGTCCTTCTTTTCTTGTTGGGGTCGCCCTGGCTCACTGACCGCTTCCACGGACCTCGTTTCCTCACTGGTACCGGGAATTGTTCCAAAAAACATTGTCGCCCTCTCATGGTTTTCGGCCTTGCTCCCGAATCTGAAAAAGATGATACACTGGTGCTGTGCGAAGAACCTTCACCTTCAAGTAACGATTGTTCAGTTGAACGCTCAAAGGAGCGTTCAATAGTGGTGGGGAAAGTGAGTTTGTCTTCTCCTAAACAATTCTGTACTACGCCCACATGATTATCGCTCTTGCTATGGGATTCTCCAGCCACACTGTGTGAGGAATATATAGTACGAAGGAACTGGAATATACTTAGTACAGATGACAAGCTTAATGAGATAGTAGGATACACTCCGAGGTTTGGTTATAGACGAAACACCAACTTGAAAGATTTATTATGTAAAGAAAAGAGCCTTCTTGGGAATGGTGTTGGGCTAAGCAAGATAGGTACACTACCTTGTGGTAACTGTAAAGCCTGTACGAACATCAATAAGAACCCCATTTTTAAACATCCTATAGATGGGAGATTGTTTAGCTTTAAAGCTAGGGCAACTTGCAGGACATCGCATGTGGTATATATAGCAGAATGCCAACAATGTACATGTTACTATGTGGGTATGACAAATAATATGTTGAAGGTCAGAATATTGCAGCATCTTACATGTATTAGGAACAGAGTAGAACAAAATGCTCTGTTTAAACATGTGGATAAGAATCCATCTCACGTTTTTATGTTTAAAGCTATTGTAAATGCTAAATTAGGTGTTAGGGGTGGTGATATTAAACAACTCACAGAAACTCTGGAGTCTAAGTGGATTATTACACTTAGTTCACATAGATATCCAGGGTTAAATGACAGGATACCTTTAAAACCTGCACTACAAAATAGGCGGGTAAAATACTAATCACTGATTGGTTAACACATCTTTTTTAAATGAGAAATTGTGTTTGTTTCATTGTCTGATGAAGGGTTGGTGAACCCAGAACTACAACTGTGCTGTGGTACTGTATCGTTTCTGTATCGTATTTGCTGTTTTTATAAATATATTTTTCCACCTAAGCTGTGTCAAGCCAGTTTATTCTTTGTTTTTGGATACTATTTGTGGACTGGCTGACTTTGGCTGAAGCACTGAGCATTGGTTGACTTTAACTATGAAACTATGAACTTATTTGTAATATTGATGGAATTGCTACAGAAAGGAATAACCAATGATTTGCATAATTATTTCTAATAACTTCTACCTAATTATATTTTCATGCCTTTTACCATTAATACTAGAAAAAAATGGTGGTCTACTGGACTGAACATCAACTGCTAATTCATTAATCACATTGAGGGGGTAACCTCTCTCCAAAAAAGAATATATTTACTAAAACCTTCAATTCCTTTTCAAAGTCAGCATCCTTTGATACTAAGCAGGACAATTTGATCAATTAGCCATTAACTAGTCTCTTTTATACCACAATGGATGGGCTTCTAGAGAAATGTATATAAATGGTTGTAAAATCAGATTTTCTATGAATTGTGGTCTTAAATGTTCTTATATCATAGGTGTTTACTAGGCTAATGACCACAAAGGTGTTTTTAAGCCTAGGCATGCATCCCAAATCCCTGGCAAGTTCTGATATGTGATAAGTATAAGTAGGGGCTTGGGAGACAAAACATTTACAACCTAAGGCCTGGGAGATCAACCACTTACAGGTTGCCTGTGTCCATTAGAGACATAGGTGCCATAATCTATATAATACTAATTAATCCAAAGAGATATGTAAATTTCAAAAATGTATGGACTATTCCAGTTCACACATACAAACAGTAACACTTAGGCATGCAAACTTACCAACTTTTGCACAAAGTACCTTCCCAAAAAAATGAAAATGTTATCCAAAAAAAAATAAATATTGGCCAGAATTCCTGAATGCCTACATTAAGTCCCATTGGAGCAATGAGCTGAGAAAAGAGAGATGTTTACTATTCACAGAACAGTTCTACAAGTTGTGCCTAGCTGGAAAACAAGGGTTAGCAGTTGAATATACCAATGAATGAAAAAGAGCTGAATTAAATGCAAATGAAGCAAATAATCATGCAGGAGCAATTCAGAAATGTATAAAATGAACATCTACATGCTGCATTCCCTTTAGCTCTGAATACTAATACATATTGGAATGCAACCATGTTGGCACTCTAAAAATGTTAGAGGTTGCTGCAGCCGTCATAAACTTGTATGTGCAACAGAGTCTAACAAAATGTGATACTGCTGGTGTTGTTGCGGCCTGACCTCAGCTCAGAAGTCATAGACTTTTCAGACTGTATATGACTTACCATGGACTTACTGGGATATAAATAGCAGAATGGTACAGAACATCTGTTGTTCTCACTTGAGACCCCTTGGAAATCATGGGAAAACCATCCTTGTTGAAAACAAGGTAATATGTACCATTACATATACTAGGTACAGGGACTTTTCTGAGACATGCAAGTGACACAGTGATGGATGTTATATGTCCCTGCCTCAAGAAAAATCCACAAGTTTATTAAAGAAATGCTGAAATATATGGGGGTGCATATCTGGTTTCAATGTAACCCATAGAACAGAGTTACCACCATGCAAAAGTTCTATGCCATAATACATTTTCCTGAGGTTCTGTAGGACATAGATTGCAAACACAGTGAAATAAAAGCTCTGCCTTGTGAGCAGGGAAGGAGATACATAAACAGAAAAGACTATCACTCTATCAACTGTCAGGTGGTCTGTAACGCACAAGGTATCATCTATAATGTATGTGGAGATAACAATGGCCATTTCCAAGACTCGTACATAAGGCATTCTTAGGGGTGACTTCCCCAAGTACATCCGTTAAAGGATGCAGAATATGCACTAGAACCTTACCTTATGACTCCTGTGACAGCAGGGGAAATACTGCCAGTCCAGCTGTCTAGAATTTTGTAAATAATTATATATCACTTGAAAATATTAATATGATTTATATAGAAATGTGAAGCTGCCAGCCCAGCTATATGGAATTTTGTAAACAATCCTATGTCATTTATGAATAGTAATATGATTCCTATGCTTGTTTACAAATGTAAGATAACTGTATGTTATGTACTGAGCTTCAAGAATGTAACCACAGTGTACCCTACTGGAAAAGAACAGAAATATGTATAAACTATATACCTGTGCAAATGTATGTTTTAATAGTAGAAGCTGGAAAATACAAAGTTAACTTACAAAACTTCAAGAAAATAAGTTGAAATTAAAGTGCTTTACAATGTGCTATAAAAAGTAGTTTCAGTGCAGCAACCAGACACATGGTCTAGAGCTAGAAGTTTCTTTCTATTGACTTGGACAGAAGTAATTGCTAGGTCTAAAATGTAAAAGTATTTAATTGTTTTATGACTTCCAAATCTAGGCAAACACCTGAGAGATACGTATTTTTCACAGAGAAATGTTAAATTTTGTTAAGTTTCTGTTAGCCTGTGAACTGAAGGCAGGTGACAAAGAGTGGTGTCATCTGAGCTAACCCAGCAGTAATGTTGACTATTAATTTTAGAACTGTCTCAGAGAAAGTATGTGCATTTTGTGTTAGACCTATCAAGAACGTTCAGTCATCTGCATTTGCCTTGCTGTGTAAGTAAGTCTGAGGTACAAGTATATCTCTTAGATATAGATAGGAATATAGTAAATATTAGTTTAGATGTTTTCTGTATTTATCTGAGACTGTCCTGCAATGTTGTTTTAAAATATTTCCTGTGATTCTGAACTCTGTAGTTACTGTGTTGTTTGAATATTGTCTTGTTCTTTTATTATTTATTAATAAATATATTTAAAACCTTGTAATTATGTCTGGTTTGTTTATAGATATTTAACCTCTTAAAATAATTGCATATGTATTTGGTGACACTGTACAGGCCACTCCTAAATAGCCTTGAAAGTCTTGTCCACACTTACCATTTTCATTAATAGTAACATTACACAGTAGGATTAGGCACCCTTTGGTAAAGGCCTTAATATTAGCTGATATGTAAGGGTGTTTGGTGACAGCTGGTACTACCTTATAGTCTTGGCAGAAGGGTGCA
This sequence comes from Protopterus annectens, assembly GCF_019279795.1. Classification (NCBI taxonomy): domain Eukaryota; kingdom Metazoa; phylum Chordata; order Ceratodontiformes; family Protopteridae; genus Protopterus; species Protopterus annectens. Next base: position 1,179,509,772 of record NC_056732.1, read on the forward strand.
TAGTTAGTAAACCTGTGCCAGCCTTTCCCAGGTGTGGGTTTGTGTATAAACCAAATCACAAAATGTGTGTGTGTGTGTGTGTGTGTGTGTGTGTGTGTGTGTGTGTGTGTGTGTGTGTGTGTGTGTGTGTGTGTGTGTGTGTGTGTGTGTGTGTATGTGTGTGTCAGCTACTTGGTCAAGACTGGTTGGATAGAGAGGGTGCTGGAGGTTTTGGCTTGGCCACTTTGTTGTTTTGCAACAAAAACTTCTGAGAATTTGCCTCTAGCGGCATAGATCTGTCAATGGTGACTCAATGGAGGTAGTTTCTGATGCACAGAGGGAAACAATGTCATAGGTCACTGTATGCTACAGGTCACAATCAGCAAGTGCTTTCTACATTTCACTTACTAGCAGGTGGTAGTATTTCACCTCCCTTATAGGTATGTTGCATGTTGTGATCAAGCCATTATGGATAAGTTGGTCCAATGCTCACTTGAGGAGATGTTTTGATTTAGGACATGATACTATACTGCCTTCAGACATGTACTTTATCAGACTGCATTAACATGTGCATGTGTGCTAGCAGTAGAAACTACACATGTGTGCCACAACTGGTTTGCATTCCCATCTCATATATAATAAAGTGAAATGGGGCATACTGACATCAGACACATTTTCTGTGATTACTTCTCCTGGGTGCTAACTATCATGAATGGTCTTCCTTTCACACATAACTACTCATATCCATTGCATACACTGCTACTCTTACAAACATAACCCTGATGATAATGGACTGCCTCCAAATGACTTGTATCTTCCAGGATTTCCGTCTTAGTATATTTTCTGTCTTTCTTGAAGTGTCCCACATCTCTTCTGTATTTATCCGGGTGTAAACAGACATTGCAGTATAAAACTTAAGTAATATGCTGTTCAAAGTGACAGTTCTATTTCTGAGACAAGTCCTTGTTGATTGCATGACATAACTGATTTGCGATAAAGTAACTATATTAATTACTACCCTTCCCAACATGTGTGTTGCTGCCATAGCTGTATCAGTACTTGTCTGGGAATTATTTCCATCGGTACTCCTTATTTTTCTCAGTTGTTCCACAGTTGTATATATGGTAGTTCCCTATTAACACAACAATGTTACTTCAACACATATAAAGAGATGGAAATGTGCACAGTTGTGTTACCTTCATGTCGGTTTGCACATCACAATTAATTCATTTGGAGCATTTACACTGCCAGTGTTTCATGTCCTACTACACGTAGTAATACTACTGAATTTTAAACATATATAATACCTGCACTGATTGCAGTGTCCTACTGTAACAGGGTTTCTTGTCCTCTATTATCATATCTCTGTTTCCCTGAATTTCAGGGATATCCCTGTGTCTGACTCCAGTTTTAACTCTGTCCCTTTTAATCCACTGTAAGAATGGGTGAGTTTTGGAGAAAGGTGGTGAACTTTACTTAAGTAAATCATGACACTAATTTAAGATGTCCATTTATCTCACATCTGAATATGTCTACCACTTCACACTTTCTTAATCTGTGAACATCTCAACATACTTATAATAATAATGTAAAAAGTATCCCTAATTGGCCAAGATTATTTCTGGATTGGTCCCTCATTTGGATTAGGTTTGTCCCTGATTCTGTTCATAGCACTGACTGATTATCTATTTGATAGGCTTCTTCTGACATTTTATGTGTTCCAAGTTGCCCTTGCCTTGTATTGTGATTTTCACACATACATGTTAACTGAGGTTAAGGTTATCTACCATCCTGAGTTTATACTGTGTGCTTGAGCTCTGCTGCACCTCAATTTGGACACTAGCCTGTATTCTGGCAATGAGCAGATGCTACTCCATGTGTAGGGATGCTTAGCATCTAGTATAGTCGATGAGGAATGCTGCTATTTATGCATAGATGGCCAGTTGTGTAGGTTTCAGCACAATGTGTACATGCTTGTTAATAGAGTCCCATGATTATGTGAACTGAGTAAAAAACGCAGTTACCATACCACCTGGTTCTCCCATTCCCCTAAGAATATATTGGTATAAATGGAGTCCAATCTTCCCCCAATGCTACCCCACTTTTTGGATGGAAGCATTCTCCGTGAATGAAAAATATTTATGAGTACCAATTCCATAAGCAGACTGATGAATCTAATGTCAGCATAATACAGTGATGGGTCATATAACAAATGTTCAGTGAACCACTCTAATCCAGTGTTACAGAGGTATAGAAATGTTTTATGTCAGCAGTGACTAAGAATATATTATTCTTAAATTCAGCTCAATATGTTAAAATTGTTGCTATGATTCTGTAAGATTATAGTATTTACTTAAAAAAATGCTTTTTTTTTAATTTATTATTAACAAATAAAGCAAATATTTAGGTATTTGAAACACCTGATACCATTAATGGTCTATGAATGTATTCATTACAGTTTTCTGAACCTTGAGAATCCCAGATATTGCTGGCATAGCTGGCTTTTTAAACATGAAAATCTCAAAAACTTGTAATGTATAACTCCATGAAGTATTAGATTATGATCTATAATAGCTATCCTAGCATAACCAGCATTAGTGACATTAACAGACACAGGCTCATTAAATTCCTCATACATTAAAATGTTTGTCATTGCTTAGGACTTAGCAGTAGACTCGATAGCAACAATTACCACCCAATCTGGCTTCCTATGTTTGAACATTTTATTTGCCATTATTTTTTTTTTGAATAGCTGGTTAGCATTTTAATATTATAATATCCTAAAGGAAAGTATTCATAATACATTTTTCTAAGGTCTGTTTGACACAATTTCTCAAAGAAAATTAAATTTAGATGTAAAAAAGGAGTTAAAACAATTGCATCATTCATAATGTCAAACTAAAATAGAAATGATTTGCTACTACATGATTGTGCAACAACACTTTACAGTTCAAATTTTAATAAACAATTTTAATTCAATAACTGTATATCCACAATTCTCATGTTCAAACTTGGTGCAAAAGTTAACCCTTTAGAAAACAGTTCCAAAATTCTTCTGTGATTTGTAAAGTACTATTCAATCCTTGGCTGGGATGCCTTCTGTGTGGAGTCTGCATGTCCTCCCTGTGGTTGCATGGATTTCCACCAGGTGCCTCGGTTTCCTCTCACATCCCAAAGACATGCTGTAGGTGGATTGGACACTCTAAATTGGCCTTAGGCATGAATGCATGCATGTGTATGCCTTCTGTGGAAGGTTGGGTGCCGGCCTGGCAGCTCGACACCGTAAAACTCCACTGCCAATCATGAGTAGACAGATGATCTGCTGTGGCGACCCCTAACTGGGAAAATCCAAAAGAAGAAGAAGACGATAATTAGAAACTTTAAAGTTATTACTTGTAAAAATCTTACATGTCTGATCTCCCATGTTTATCTCAACTTCCCTCATTTGCGTCATCTGCATCTCTAAAATGCACAAAGTCATATTGGTATTTTTTATCCCCATTGTGAATTTCAATTGGATAGTTGGTTTTACCAGTCTCTGTAGGCAACTCATTGGGGAGGGGTTCCAAAATATCATGCATGTTTGTGGTAGGTTTGTTTTTATTATAATTCTCATTGTCTATTCTCACAATAACTCACTTTTTGGTATAGGCTTTATCATTGTACTCACTAGTTCTGGACTGATTTCCGATGACACCAGGTTTGGATTATGCAGTATGTTTTTCATAGTCACCAGCATCTGTCTCCACTTTCTTCTCTTTGTTGTCCAAAATAATTTCTCCCACTTTATATATAATTTACCAAAAATATTCTTATATGTAGATGCAAGAGTAGGAAATAAATAGAAAGAAATAGCATTATTCTCACTTTTCATGTTCTGAGCTAATTTGTCAATCATTTTATTTTCCTTAGTTAAAATGGACATCTTTTGCAGACCTGTATGATCAGTCAAGCCTAGGAGTTCATGGTGCAACATCAACCCCGGGATTCATTAATCTTGCGCCAGGCGCATGCATAGCGTAGGCGTTATAATGACAAATATGGCCGCCGAGCGATTCAGGTATGATCCAATTCCACGTGCACTACCGGCGTACACCAGATCTGTGCAGCCCCTGGCGTAGGTATGCTAATCACCCTATGTGCAGTGTGTCACCATGCAAATGAAGGCATATAGTGATTCACAAAGTGGTGCAGGCGTAGCATAAGCCCACGGCAATGTAAACCAAAAAAAAATGGTTTACATTTTCCCAAACATAACATCGGAGTAATGGAAGAGTGTCAGACCCAGGTATCACACTGTTAACATATGCCAATGGCGAAATACACAGACAATGGCATAAGAAAATATGCACAACACATAAATAACAACTGAAATGTCATGTCCACAGTAACTCACATCAGAACCGCAGGACATGTGTGCGGAAGGTGCAACATAATGAAATAATATAACAATGTTATAAAAGAGCATCGTAGTAGAAATCAGGTTTACAGCATAATACACCATGGTATGCATGGAACACCACAACCGCGGTGCAAGGGTTGTCAAGGACTCGCGGCAGTCTTCGGCGTGGTAACTATGAATTAGTAGTCAATGCCATGCAAATGAGGCAGATAATACTGAATCGCAAATGTCCCGCCGGAGTAAGGTTGTACCATACGGCGCAGCGGTAAAACACCGAGGAGTGGCTCAGAGGAAGTACATGACATCTGCAGAGGGGTGTGCCACCGTAGCAGTAAGCACATTGGAGCATAGCAAACCTGGGCTGTACATCGCTAATCAAAGCTGCAGGACCGGGGTGTGGGGTAATAGTTTAGCTGAGAGCACACATTGCGCGCAAAAGTGCATGTGTACGAGGATGACAATGTTCCCGAAACCTAGTAATCTGATGCACACCCCGCAAAAAATATCGGAAACAGGAAGGTGATGTGAAAAATATAAGGAAATGCGGAAGAAGTGTAATTGGTGTACTAATGAGCAATCAACACTAATCAACCCACGAAGGTCAATCGACGGCAGCTGACAACTCTGCATGCAGAAACCTGCAAAACGGGATAGGGGAGGCATATGAATGCAAAGAAAGTAGGGGAGATAGCAGATTGCAAAGATAGAAGACCTGACACAGCAGAGCAAAGCAGACTGGCAGCACAATGGCAGTAGCACACAAAATGCATGATATGCCATATCCATGAAAGTACAAATGACAGTGCTCTGCAGGATGCATGCCAGAAAATGGTAGGTGCAACGTACAGAGATAGTAAGGGAAGGTCGAAAGGTAATCCATGGCAGGCAAAAGTAATTCAACACCAAAGGCAACACCGTTGTAGTTCCATCGGTAAAACACAGAAGATAACCCTTAGATACGGCCATACAAACACACCCTATGACATCATCAGTGTGCACAGCACAATAGTATAAATTGTGAATGCACACAACACACAGCCATGTATTCCCAAACACCACACCATAGGTGTAAACACACGGGGAACTTTTAAAATGTACATGTTGGGTGCTGCCATAGCTGTGATCCATCAGCATGTGTTAGAGACAGACGGTGTTGTGGAGGAGGATGCCGACAACCACCGCAGGCCTCGGAGGAGAAGGAGAGTGTTCAGACCAAGGGTAACCTACCAGGGGCTACATGACCTGGAGATAGTAGAGCGTTACAGGGTGGACAGGGACATGTTACAGCAAATAGTGGAGCTGTGCCGGCCACGCCTGAGAACAAGAAACAACAGAGGGGAACCCATCCCAGTGGACACAAAGGTATGTGTAAGCCTGCGAATACTGGCCACAGGTACCTTCCAAAGGCCAACTGGAGATATAATGGGCATCTCACAGGCATCAGCATCCAGGGTACTACACCAGTTCCTGGATGCCATGTTACCACATGCCAATGAGCATATATACTTCCCCAGATCTCAGGAGGATTTGGATAGCAATATGCGCCACTTCCACCGTGTGGCACAATACCCGGAGGTACTGGGTGCGATAGACTGTATGCACATACAAATCAAGTCACCACCTGGTGAGCAGGGTAGACGCTACATAAACCGCAAGGGATTCCACTCCATCAATTGCCAGGTCGTGCAATGCCCAGGGCATTATCATGGATGTGTGTGCTGGCAGCCCTGGAAGCTACCACGACTCCCATATCTGGCATGCCTCACAGCTGTATTAGGTATTTGTCAGGGGGGACATCCCACAAGGCCATCTCATGGGGGATGCTGGCTATGCACTGGAGCCGTGGATAATGACTCCCATTAGAAATGCACACACACACATGCAAGAACGCCATAATGAGGCACACGCACAAACCAGAATAATCATAGAGCGTGTGTTTGGGATGCTGAAATCACAGTTCCGGTGCTTGGATACATCTGGTGGATCCTTGCAGTACTCTCCAGGCACATGTGCCCATATATTCATAGTATGTGCCATGCTACATAATATGATCCTGCGGAAGCAGCTGCTGCAGGGACATAATGGTGAAGGGCCACAAAGCCCACCACAATTGCCAAGGCCAGTCCAGGCACAGAGGGTTCCAGACCATGAACACACTGTGCCAGACCCAGTAGGCAGACGGAGGCGTACCCAATATGCCTACGCCTTGGCAAAGAGGGAACATATAGCACATACTCTGACAGCGTAGGCCCCATGGACTGACACCTCCCCACCTGCACACACAGTGAATTGGACAGCACACAAACATGACCACCTGTAAATTGTAATGTATGGGTGACCTTATGTGTGACTCCTACATAGGCAGCCCCCAAACACTGTAAACCCAACAGCCAGTGGAACATGTAACGCCAACACCTGAACAGTACGCGAGTCCTACAGCATATGTCATTGCTGTGTGCCTGCCGTTCCGTTAAGATGTATATATATATATATATATATATATATATATATATATATATATATATATATATATATGTACACATATGCATATATATCATACAGATAAGAAAGGGAATTAGAGGGATATAAGGTGACTGAGATGTATCCAGCGATATCTGTAAATATTATAGATAGTGCAACGACAATCTGAACATCCGGGAGGTTCAAAATAATAGGATACCGCCAACCATGGAACGTGTAACATACCGATATGCATAACCGCGAGGCTGAAAGACCGACAGAACACAGTACTGTGACAGTACATGCACGTGTAATAGTAAGATGATATGAAGGGAGAGTTAGTCACCGCTGCCGGTGTTGCGGTCCACGTAGGTACTGTGTGCAATCGTCCCCGTGAGTGCTGTAGTATGTGTACGTGTGCATTGAGTGTGCCATGTGCATCGCTGTGTGAGTGTAATGTGTGTGTGTCTGCAACATGTGTATGTTGGTGCCAAGTTAGAGGCAGATCAGAATATTAGGTGTAGGCATACGGTAAACTAGCCTCAGGCATATGTTTACTACTAGTCCCAGAGTAGTAGTGACAGCCCCATCCTGGCTAGGTGAGTCCTGACATAAAACAATACAAAGTGGAAATGTTCCAGATGGTAGCACAGGAATATTCCCCATAAGAAATGTAAAAGACGTATGTAATAGTCATGCCTGTATGTACGACACTGATATGTTACATGCAATATGATACGTTGGCAAAGTCACACAGCAATAGGTATGTATCGCGGAAAAAAGTATGTGCTACCTCAGTACTGACCGTGGCTACGTGTTGGCCCGTAAACACCGCTGTGTGTTCCACAAGTGTCAAACAATTCCCATATGAATATGTAGCAACCACTGGCAAACAGGCTATTTCAACAACATGACCACAATGACTGCAAATATCTGGGACAGAAAGACAAGGGATAGTTGTCACGTACACATAGCCGCTGATATACCACATAAGTTACGGAGGTATACATGCATCAAGCTCACCTGCAGACGATATCGAAACCAATTAACAACAGCCCAACCTACAATCCCATAACAAAAGACTATTAACTATTAACTCTCCAAGTAGGGATGGAGCACACAGACAACTATACTGTTTATGTAGAGATGCAAGGCCCACAAACTGTATCCATTATGTACAACCACCGATATCCCCCACTGTAGATAATAAAGGAATACAAACTGTAATAGCAGCAGAAACATACAGTTAGTCAATGACATCTGCATAACCACAACATATCACTTGGGAGACACAATTAAAGGTGGATGCATAATTGCATGAGTTGTATAAAGGAAAAAAACAGCCATGTTACAGTTTTTGAATGCGATACTCCGTTATCATTCGTCGGCAGGACAGGTGCACCCACATGTTGAACCAAATACTACACCTGTCACACACAATCCACGGGTGACATGAATTCAAAATATACTTGTCCCTATGCATAGCAGTTGCAGTTACATATAACATAACACAATACAGACCATCTCCATGAAGGTAGGGCAAATAGCCAATGCCCAGGTGGAGAATCCAATTATACCCCAGTGTCGACGCGTAATTTCTGAATGGAGTAGATGCACAGGTGATATGCACGTAATTACTCACTGAGGAACAGCAATTGGCGGGATGAATTCACATGTTGCAGGTATCGACGTATATAAGGATGACTCTCAAGATATTCAAACCATATGCTCATACTGAAAAAGCGGCGTACTATTGAAAGTACTGAAAACAAAAAGAAATGACAAAACAATAAACTAAACGAAATGAAACACCAACAAGGTATGTAGAACACACGATATCTAAGGTTGTGTAACGCATGATCTGTATTAATAAGTTGTACTTATGTGAATGGTGGTTGTAAGTAATTACACTTGTCCGTAATGCATAAAGTGGTGAAAGGTAGTTATGTAGTGATGTCTTGCTGAGCATACCAACGCTTGTAGAAACCGTGTGTACAGCAGTGGGACATTATGTACACAGCAGAGACACCACAAGGGATGCTACAGGAGGGCATTAAAGAGAACAATGCCATACCACACGCTGTTGCTGGTAGTGGATGTCCAACAAGGAAGTGCCATAGCAGGGGATAGTGCATGTATGTATACTGTCACAGCACGCATGTGTATGGGCATATACCGTTGATGACATATGTAAGGTGTGGCCCGGCGTGCAAGTATGCTCTGCATTAGGGGATACTATGTGAAATATGTGTAATGTATAGTTGTCTAGGTAGATATGACAGATATCCTACACAGTATCACAGGCATATCATGCATAACACAGGTATCACCTATTAGTATGTACAATAACAGGATACATATGGCCTGTAGGTATGGGACATAGTAGTAGCATGATAGCTACTCTAAATGGAAGGGACACCAAGTAACCATGCACAAAGGACTTGTAGTAGCTGCACAGGTGCATAGTGGGCTACAATGCAGTCTGGCAAGTCCATGTGTAAGCACATGTACAGTGTACACAGTAGTGTCACTTCTCCATGGTAGTGTCCTGTGAACAGCAGAGGCAGGTGTCAACTGCACCTCTACACAGTACAGCTGCTGTGGTGATACCAGGACTACATGTGTCACCCAAACAGCAAGGGAGGTATCACATGAACAGTGCTACTGTGTGCCCCTGCAGGATGTACACAGGACCTATGTTCCACAGCATGGTGTGTGTTAGGCTTGTGGATGTAACACAGAAGCACAGCCCATGCAGTGTGGTGTGTGTGCACATATCCAGGAGCATTTCATTCACAGTGCCCACCGCAGATGTCATGTATGAGGAGTATATGCATCAATAATGTGGTGGACCTGGGCCGTGTCAGAGCAGAAGAAGACACCCCTGAGTATGTGGTATGCAGATGTGTACAGATGTGTTGTCCGTAGTTCAGCCGCATATGTAAACTGTCTGAGCTCAGTAAACATCATGGCATGTCAATGTTGTGCCATGTAAAGCTGTAGCTGTTGTTGAAGGTACACCATAAATGTGGTATTGTACCCTTGACTGTGTGTAGATGTGTGTAGTTCACAGGTACAATGGCTACCTATTTACCAGCATCACACACAGTACAGATAGGTGTGGCCTTGAAGAAGGATATCCATGCCACAGTGGAATACGGTAACCACAGGACTGTGTGTGACATATGTGTGTACTGCAACCATGTACAATGTGATATGTATGTAGGGGATCACTATCCATGTGATAGTCAGTGGGTGAATTTTGTTATGCAAAGGTGATGTGCATGCACCTTGTGTCATGCATCTTGATGCCATGATACTCATATGAAGTATCTGTCACACTGACACCCATATGGTTGGTATCAGTATGAGCTGGTGGAGCAATAATGGCGCTTGGTATGTAGGTGTTTGAAATCTAGGCATGGACAGTACTCTGTGACAGCATGTTCTGTATGTAAGCATATAGTGAACATGAGTGGCCCTATGACTGAGGACTGTGTAATGCAATATGTACCTGACATGTAGTAGGTACTATGGTATGCTGGCACCACTGTGTTTACTGCCCATGAGCCACATAGCATAACATCCTGAGACACAGGGTATGATGTGCAGGTGGATATGTATGTTGTCAATACCAGAATGTGGAATGGTGCTGAAAGGCAATGTGAGGACAATGTATGATGTGTTGGCCTCCGTACCATCATCAACTGCCCTAGAAACTGTATGACAGGAGCCCAGCATGTGTATGTGCCTTGCTGTGGCATTCACAAGCCCAACCCGGGTGCTAGGAAAGGACTGGAGGCCATCAATGTCTGTGGGAATCACGTTGCTGATGATGTGCCCCATCACCATGCAGAATGGTCCAGTCAGGAGTGTATGACTATAGTCCCACTTGTGCAATGCAGTGTCACCAGTGTGTAGTGCGATAAATGCTGCTGTGCGGCATTCAGGGTCTACAATGTCCAACAAAAGGCTAGCAGTGAATATAGTGGCCTGGTGTGGAGACATATACTGAACAGGTTGGTGGGACATTACAGCCAGGGACATTGGAAGGTGACATTGGGCCAGTGTCCCAGGACATATTGTGTGTATGTCAGTACTGTGTATGTGACCACAGGGACACTATGATGTTCATGTACGGATTGCAACCCTGTAGTGAGTGAGAGGGTGTATTGTCGGTAAGTACGCCATCGCCTGGCATGTTGGCAACATTACCTCAGTCTGCAATGTTTGGTTGACTGTTGTATGTGACATCAGATGTGGATGTTGCCAAAGAATACTGACATACCACCACAATGCCTGAGGCCCCACACCGCAATGTGTGGCAGTCATGTTTAGGTAGCTAGCCTTGGAGTATGTGATGATGGACCTTGTGGACCCACCATGGCTGACAAGTGATGCACCCCACACATGTAAATGTACACCACTGTGCAACAGCCTGTGCCTGTGGTTGTACATCATATGTTCATGGAACATGACCACCACAGTGGCGTCTGTTCTCTGTTCAGTACCGCCATGTCTCTGTGTGGAATAGCATGATTCCTGCAATTGTGTACATGCTACTGAAGTGCACTGTGGTATGTGTCAGCATATGTATGTGTAGTGTCCATCTGCTCGGGTGTCATGATGTTAACAACTGCTGTCAGCAGACGTCTGTAGTAGTAGTTGTAGTACACATGTTCTGTGTATGCTGTGATGGGTGTGTTTCCAGGATGTGGCTAGCAAGGCCATGTAGCATATGTTTTGAATCCACCAAAGTGGGGATAACCCCAGGTGTGTCACACCAGTCACATGGAGGTAGTGTTCATGCTAAGGGTAGTGTAGGTATTGTATGTGTTGTGTATTGTTTTATCCAGCTGAGCGGAGTGCATGACTCAAGCATGTGTAGGTACATGGGTGTCTATCCCAGGGAAGTGTGGGTTACTGTCAGCACACATCAGTAGTAGCTGTCTGAGGCTCAATGTCCACTATAACAACACAGAAGGTATGTAACCTGTGGTGTAAAATGTCGACTCTGTCACTTGTTACAATGTGTATAGCGGTCACAAACACAGTTATCTGCACATGGAGCACCTATGATGCATTGTGCTAAGCAACTATCCAGGATGTGTGCAAAACACTGTGTGATGTGTGAACCCCTCATCTGTGGGTGATCCGGTCCAGGTATGTGCCTGAAAGGTACGGTCCGTGTACAATCCGTCATTGCAGGTGTTCTGTGCAGAGCATAGAGGCAGGTCCCAGTCACTGCAGAGATATGTGAGTGGTGCAATAGTATGTGTGCCTCGCTTGTGTGCATCACAGTGGAAGATGCAAGCATTGTTCCACATGACCCCATGTATGCTTGCCAGTTACTGCCCTGCCGGTGACAGTTATGTGAAACTGCCAGAGAGGCAGTATAGCATGTGAAGATGTACATGTGTGCTCTACTCCCCAGGCTGATGGCTGCAGGTCATGCGTGCCACAGCATTGTGTTTGACCTGGACTGTCATAGCAGTCAGATACCACATGCCTGTACAATAACAATAGGAGCATAGGCAACTGTTGCAGTGACACAGTAGGTCAATGTACAGTGTTCTTGTGTCCAGACCAATGCCGAATGTACACCATGGCTAGACACACACCCAGAGGGCTATAACACCGGTGAGCCATTGCATGTCCCAGCACACGTAGTCTGTGCAGTGCCATCACAGGGCAGTCACAATAACATGATGTATGAGAGATATATTGTACCAGGTGATGTGTCATGTGTGTGTAGGTCGAGTTGCAGAGGTGTTCACCCATCCGCAACGTATAAGTGCATAATGCCTAGTGTAACATGATGTGTGGAACTGCATTGGGATTCACAACAGAGTCATCCGTGACTGGTGTGTTGTGAATGTTGTAACCCATGAGTCTGTGGGATATACACTGGTGATGTTGGCTGCCATGATGGGGGCCACCAGTGGTGCCTACAGTGGTTATACAGACATATTGCATACGTTGTTCTTGCAGGAATGTCCATTGTTGTAGATGATGTGGGACTACGTGATGGTAGGTGTGTGATGTGACTGTTACACATCCAGAAGTGACCATCGGGTGCAGTCATGGTTGTTGACAGCATCACCCCCATCCACAGCTGTCAGCACCCTGTCCCCAAAATGAGTAACAGTAGCCCTCGTACTGTGTGACTAATGTGCAGATCGTAGAACACCTACTACTGGCTGACTAACAGTGTCAACTAGGAAGGGTATATGATGGCTGAAATATGCTGCTCTAATGTATAAATATGATATCCCAATGAATTACCATGATTCCCATCTATTAAGCCATGGCTGGCATGTAAACCATGTACAACAATGAATGTGTGACAGACCCTTCCAATGTGGAACTTTGATGAACATGCACCTGTTAGAACACCAAATGAGGTACGTTGCACGTAATGATGTACAACTGACAGTTATGGGCACAGCATGGATGCAGAAGCACATCACCCACAGGCAGTACTGCTGTATGTTGGTAGGTGAGCATTGAACGAGTACATGTGACAGTTGCTGTATTGCCACATGTACGACATATCCATCATATAGGGGTAGCACTGGTACGTGACAGTTGGACATGCCTGTACATACGACCATGTCCCACAGGATATGTGTGTTAAGTGTGTACAACACCTGTCGTACCTTTAGCAAGCTGTGAAGTGTATGATTACCAGTGTACCTATGTGACATGTTGTGCAATGGGTGCAAAGGTAATCAGTAGCGCATTACATGCTCACATGTCCTGCACAGGTGCATAGCTTGACCATAAAATACATATAGGGTGTTGGATAATAGCAACCCACAAGAGGTGATGAGTAAGGGTGGCAATGCACTATCACCTTTCCGGGTAAGGTGTGCATGTCCATGACACATTAGCACTTGAGATGTTAGCAGTACAGCTGTACAGGTCGGCATGTATATTTGATTACAAATACCTTTGCGTGTTCCACCAGTGGCCTTTTGACAGACAGACATCAACACAATGTGCAAGAGTGACGTGCACAGCACATCACCGCTGGCTACAGTAGAACAGGGTTAATGTGTTGACATGTGCACAGAACATCAGCGCCAGCTAGAGTCGAACACGGTATGTGTTGAATCCCACCGTCATTGTAGCCCATGCCACAGAAAGAAATGTTATGCATCTGTGTATGTACAGCTGGGAATGGACCTGACCTAGCAGTATAGCTGTGTCAGTGTTGCAAACAACATACTGAATGGGCTGTGTGTGTGAGGTGTGTGTCATAAGTGTACAGTCTGATGGATGATACCAGCATTGCCACTGCTGTGAACATCCCCATCCCCATAAATGAATACCTAGGCTGTGCTCAACACCATGGTCACTGTGGAAGGGATGGTGCTGTGCCGTGCACCCGCCGACATGGTGATGACAGCAGGCACCGGAGGTAGTCATATGAGGTACCCATGTCAGGTCAGGGTACCATCCATGTGCACGGGATATCACCATGCGGGCATATACAGCACTGTGTTGAACAATATTACAGCACATAACACCTGTAAGGGGTAATGTTTATGCATGGATGTGCGATACTAACATGCACAATACACACCCCCACCATGCAGCATGCTGCCTACCTTGCAGAAGGACATTGTCTACACCATGATGATGGACATGCGACATGTCCATATACCTATATAAATGACATATGTAATGGACAGCCACCATCCTAATACTGGTTTTCCACAGGCTGGACACATCCCTGTGCCATATATGTGATATACCCTGCCATACCATGCAACCCTGTCCATCAAGGCTGCGTGTCATCACAGTCATACATGGTGTGATGGCCACATGGTACATGCACTATCAACTGACTGGATCAGTAATGTGGCACTGATGCACCTTGTGTTGTCACAATTGCTGTGTGACAGCGTGTAAGCGTCTTGGCGCACATGCTATGTTTGACCATCCCTGCAAATGTCATAGGAATAGACATTGTCCCATGTGTATTACATGTGCAATACAGGCGAGCCGTGGCAGGATGTTCAACACCCATACAGTGCTGAGTAGATGTATATGGAAAAACACATGCATGAACAGGTGTCCATGTGTATGTGTGCAGTGTCACTGCTGAAGTCCATAACGGCTGCGTCTGTGTTGCTATGTGACATATACACAGCATCCAGGTGAACAGTAGTACTGTGGACACATCGGGCCAAGTGCAGATTGGTAAGAACACAGGTGCAGGCAAGTATACATGGCCACAGCAAGTTACCATCTACATGGAGTATGTACACTGTAATGAGTTGACACAGAGATATGATATGATATCCACTGCATAACGGTGTGACAGGTGTGACAGAAACATGTCAGCTGTGTCAGTGTCATGAGGCTTTTCAAATATTACTGTGCAGATGTAGTACATGTCATAGCAATGTATGTTCAGCGGTATGCCAGTACATCAGTGAGAATGTGACCTGTCACCATCATTATGTCTTACAGATAATGCCACGTTCACGACTCCCAGCCTTCAGCCGCCAGGAGGATGATGTCATAATTCCATTGCTCCATGACAACTATGACGTGCTGTTCAGCCATGTGCCACAGCATGCCCAGCAGCGGGATGACCTGTGGCAGGATATACGCAGGAGGGTGAATGATGTGGGTGGCAACAACCACACCTACCAGCAGGTACGCAAACACTGCATGGACCTGATACGGCATGCGAAACAGCGTGCCACTGCAATCACCAGAGAACAAGGTGGAATAGGTGGTGGGCCACCAACCTAGCCCCCACTCACACACACAGAGGAGCTACTGGCCAGTCTGGGGACACCCAGGGAACAGCATGCGGAAACACTAGCCACCATCATGGAGGTGGGTGTCTCCCAACCAATGAGCCTGGAGTTGCCTGGTAAGTCAGTCCTGCATATGAGTATGATATCCAATGTAGTTGCAGGTGTCACTGTACATCATGTAAAGTAACAACACATGCCAGGTATATGGGCACACAAGCTGCATACTACAGTATGCTACGTTGTGTATGCAGACATGTGCATACCATATGCTATCACACAGGTAAATGTGTTCACATGCACAGTGCAACCTGTGGCTGTCATACAGTCATGGATAATGTTTCTACTGTTGTGTCACCCCTATACAGGTACCTCTGGCGTGTCGCACAGACATGGGTCCATCGCAGGTGAGACTGTTGTCAGTATCAGTCATGTTACAGTGTAGAGTTATTTGCCATGTGGCCAGTTATAACCTGCACACCTGATCTTTGTTCCACTCACGTTATACAGGTTGCACCACCAGACATACACACATGCCACCCATGTGCAATAGATACAACCGTTATTATACACCGGCATGAAACCACAGTACCTGTCAATGTGATATGTGTGGTCAGCTATGCATACAACGGTGGAGGTGTTCTACAATGGATGCATATGTAGTATGCATTGGAACAACATTTGTGGTACACACACAGTACCACACAGTGAGCTGTGATATGGGCAGCACACAGGTGTCACCATTGTGACATATGCCCCTGCATTGTGTGCACACATTGTGACATGCCACCCGGCATGTCCCAAGCATGTGGTGTTCTGTCTGCAATATTGTCACACCATCACATGACCTACACCTGACATAACAAACATCCACACTGTTGTCTGCATAGCCCTGTGGATTGTGACAACTCTGACATGTATGGGTGTATGTCACATGGGACACCACAGATGTGTACAAGATGCCCATCACACACAATTGTCCAAGACCCGTTCATACATGGCCATGGGTGATAGCCACAGGCATGTTGCCACACAGTACTTCTGATGTGGATAGACCCCATTGCACATTGTCCACACATAGTGCAATCATAGCCATAGTGGACCACTTGTACATTTAATGTGTTGCACCGGACAACCGGAATGCCTGTCTGCAGCTACCGGAGGTGTCACCGATGTCTACCATATACGATCTGTTCAACAGCATGACTGTGTTGTAGTCATGGCAATGCAATGCGTCCATGTTATGCATTGCACAGCAACATACATGCGTCATGTTGCCATGCAATGGCACAGTGCCTGTACTCCACACTGTATAGCTATGTACATGGCTCACACTAACCTCACCTGCATATGCACATTTGCTAAACATGCATTCTATCTGTAGGCTGTACACACAACACTGCACTGTGAAGCCCATTATGATGCTGTGCATGTGTCAGGACACCATTGTGTCAAACATGTATACATGTTACTGCACATGTCAGCGGATTACATGTCAAGGTAATGTCAGCCATGTGTACTGTTAACCTGTTCATGGCCACATGGTGTATCACGGTGATGCATGCAAACTACCATGATTGTGTGTACTGCATGACTACTGATATGGCACCTACTTGATGTAGTGTGCACCCCAGGGTGGTATGCATACTAACACTATTAATGTCTGAGCTGCATTCCATTTGCTGTAGTGCAGGAATGCTGCATGCCATCTGAAATATCACATGCATGGTGTGTCTGTGTGTGTCTGTGTGTGTCTGTGTGTGTCTGTGTGTCTGTGTGTGTCTGTGTGTAGTGTACCTTACAGTATTTCTTTGCATTCACAGGTGGTGTAGCTGCGTTACCCTCCTGCAGTCCATCTGATGTTAGTGTCCCCACAGATACTAGCGATGATGACCATATGCATGAGGTACAGGCAGGGTTATTAGGGGCTGAATCTGTGCCATTGGTTACCATCCCACCTATGTCCCCCTCTTCCCCGCAAACAGTTCTGATGCCAACACATACCACATTACCGTTGCCCATAGAGGAAGGACAGTCAGCGTCTGTTGGCATTGAACAGGAATGTGTGGTGGCTACAGAAGGTGTGACTACACACCATGTTGCCAGTGTAATGACTGGTGATGTGCCACACAGGCATGTGGCTGGTGCCTCTCCTAGGAGGACCTCTGGCAGACATGCACCTGCAGTACAGGGCACAGCAGCTGGTATCACCAGACGCATGTTCCAGACTGTAATGGCGGCACAGGCACGTGCAGAATGGCAGAACCAAGAAGGGCAGAGGCTGCAGAGGGCCGCAGTCCATACCTTAAATGACAACATCCAGTCATTGGCAAATGCTCAACAGCAGACTGCTAATGTACAGGATAGGCGATTAGGTGAAATGGTTGGAATCCTCGACCGAGGCATGGCAAAACACGAGCGTGAGCTGTCTGTGCTGGAACACCTGGTAGGGGTGAGGTGTAGGACACATGGGCATAGGCCAGCAACACCACCTAGTGTAGGTCGATGTGTGCGTGCCACCTCTCATGCCCACTCACATAGTGCCGGTAGCAGTAGCAGTGCAGCTGGTGCTGCACTGTCCACACCAGGACACAGCAGGCCACGTGGACATGGACCTGGCCGGTCCCATCATGGACATGGTTCCAGCGGACATGTGTCATCGGACAGTAGCCACTCTGTACCTCCACCTGGTAGTGCCCGTGCAACCTCAGGCAGGCACAGGTCATGTGGCCGTGGACGGACACAGTGAGCTGTACAACCTGCACTGTACAATCTGGGGCTGTCAATTATACCCCGTGTAGGCATCACATATGACTGAACTGTGTACACACATACCCACACACAGCAGACACAACTGTAGGGCTCCACCACATCCACATGCATTCTGCACAGACATGTCCAGTAAACTCACCGGCCCTTACACACACATGATGTTATCCATTGGTGCAGCCTATGCCCCTGGCAAACATATCACTCTGTGCATATGATGAAGCCTCTGCCGCATCCCTGTCATCCACACCATCGGTGCAGGGTTATGCAAATATATTCTGATGCACAGGGTGGACAGGATAGTGAGAGGTGTATGTGATACCTGTGTATGTATAGCGTGGGATGTGTATGTTGCAGTGGTTGTGTATGAATACTGACAGATGTGTATGTGACATGGGTTGTGTACTGTCAACATGCAGCAGTCATACCATGTAGTGCAGGTGCAGCATGCATTGTGATGTGTTCCCGGTATGTGTGACGGTTACATGTGTAGCACCATGTTGGTTCTGATACCCTGAATCCCTCCTATGGTGTACTCACATGTGCCTACAGGGAGCACTGTTATCGGTCCCCCATGTGTAGCTGTGGATTACTCACAGGCACATCTTGAAATATCAGCATACTAAATGTACCCTCAACCTGACTGGACACCTACATGACACACATGTCTGCACATATACTGCACCTGATGCATGTGGTTGGTGCCACAGGCTACAGTGGACAGAGACGTCACATACATAGCAGGACACACTACAGGTATGGTGACATGGTGCAGGTGTTGTACACAGCGTGATGGCCACTGACCTGAGGTGTCACTTGTCAGCTCTGGGGCATGCTGTGCAGCAGTAGGACCCTGTAGCAGTACAGGAACATGGTCACAATCACGGGGTGTACACCACTATGACGCACACCCCATAGTGTGCAGATGGGGACACCTGCCTGTGTGGTCAGCACCCTCACAATACTATGCACCCACACGCCATGTCACAGGGAGCGGACATGCACAGGTAACCAGTATGGCTCACACCTATGGCATCAACAGGGTTGTGCAATGCAGCACCAGTACGGGATAGTCACCATGTGTGGTTAGTGTTCTTTCACAACAGTGTATTAGCATACACCCTCACACCAAGCAGCAGACATACAAACATGTAGACACACACACATTGTGGTGACCACACATGTGTACACAGAGAGACAACGTGTTGCATGTACTGCACCATCCAAATTCATGCTCCCCACACTGAGGTATGTACAGATCTCTACTATGGTGTACAGGGATGTGTAGCAAGTGGGACATATCCCCCCCGATATGTGGCATACATGGGCACACATTCATGCACACATGTCCGTGCTGGGAATACTACACCTGCCATATGATACGTGTGCAGGCATGCAGCGGTATGTAGTGCATTATGTGTACCAACACTGTATCCGGCAGATGTGCTGATATATGCACATGGGAGGTGGTAGGTGTTACAGTTGCCATGTGACATACAGTTGATAACACCTGACCGCTGTGTATGCATTATGTCAGCACTGTCATGTAACAGCGACATAGCATACTGTATGCACATGGCAGGGTAGGATGGTGTGTGACACAACTGTGAGCCACCACCTGCACACATGCATGTAGACAGGTGTTTAAACACAATATGTACACACATACCTCCATACGCGCTGTTTGTATGCCACTGTATAATGGCCTCTATGATGGGTATGCATGTGGTAGGTTGTTGCAACTATGTTATGGACATTGGCCACTGCTCATGCATGGCTGCTCCATGCATAGTACACATGTCACATGTGTCCCCTGTTGCCATGTTTGTATGCATTGCTACTTTTTGACATGTGTGTTGACATACATAAAACATGGACTGTGGTATGATATCACAGCTGTCACAGGCAAACAATACAAGGGTATGTGTCCCAGTCAACACTGCTACACCCTGTAGTGGGAGCATTCCACAGACATGGGTCCACCTTCCATTCGTGTGTGTAGCATTGAGTATGCCAGTATTATGCATGTGGTACATCACAGGCTTTGTATGTGTCATGTGTGCAATCCATGCACACATCCAGACAATCACATGTATGACATATCCAGACATTTGTTCATTGTGGTACGGCAGCAGTCATGTGTCACAGCTGTGTCAGGGCCGTGGTATGTGTGGAGCCGACCTGTCCATGTATACTGATATAAGTGGACTACATCACACATGTTGGATCATTGTTAGTACATGTGTACTCTGCACAACTGGTGTACACTGCTATACAGACCTGTGGACATATGTCACATGCTGTTGTTGGACCATGAGGCTTACTGCTGCACCGATGACATGGTGCTGGCATGACAGCTACAGTGTTCACTGCAGTGTGTACATGTGTGACCTGCACCTGTGACACCTGTGATGTCATCTGTGTGTGTACAAGTAACTGCATGTGTGACCACCCTGTGCGAGTGGACAGTTTTACCTTACTATGACCTTCTGTGTGTACACTCCATCTGCATGCTGGATGGCACTTAGCAAATGCTAAGTGTGTGAGCATGCCCAGTAATGTGTAGATGGACACACAGTACATTGCACACTGCGCCCTTCTGTGATTATACCCCGTATGCATGCATGTTTCCCCTTTGCAACTGCTAAGTGTGTGAGCATGCCCAGTTTGCTGTTGTGTAAGTGGACAGACAGTACATTCCACACTCTGCCCTTTCATGATTACACTCCATGAGTATGCCTTCTGTGTGTACACTCCATCTGCATGCTGGACGACACTTAGCAAATGCTAAGTGTGTGAGCATGCCCAGTAAGCAGTTGTGTAGATGGACACACAGTACATTGCACACTGCGCCCTTTTGTGATTATACCCCGTGTGCATGCATGTTCCCCTTTGCAACTGCTAAGTGTGTGAGCATGCCCAGTTTGCTGTTGTGTAAGTGGACACACAGTACATTCCACACTCTGCCCTTTCATGATCACACTCCATGTGAATGCCTTCTGTGTGTACAATCCATCTGCATGCTGGACGGCACTTAGCTAATGCTAAGTGTGTGAGCATGCCCAGTAATGTGTAGATGGACACACAGTACATTGCACATTGCGCCCTTCTGTGATTATATCCCGTGTGCATGCATGTTTCCCTTTTGCAAGTGCTAAGTGTGTGAGCATGCCCAGTTTGCTGTTGTGTAAGTGGACACACAGTACATTCCACACTCTGCCCTTTCATGATTACACTCCATGTGTATGCATGTTTGCACTTTGCAAATGCTAAGTGTGTGAGCATGCCCAGTACGCCATTCATGGACACACTGTACATTCAACACCGACGTCTGATACTAGGTGTGTAGCCATGGCCATTGACATCCTGTATAGCCATGGTGGCCATTCAGGCGAATTATATAAAGTTGCTATGCCACAATGGATGCCTACATCAAACACACTGGTTGCTCTCTCACAGGGTGTACTGTCTGTGATGCATCCCGTATCCATTTTGTGATGTAGTGCTCCGTAGATAGTTAGTATTCCCGAGTTCAGCACTGCCGTGTTACTGTACGTCCACCTTGGGATAGTAACATGCTGTGTGACTGCTCACTCTGTAATCATTCCCTATCGGCATCCTTGCCTTTGCGGATGATATCACCCACCTAGAAGTATGCCTCTGACAGTGCTGTGCTCAGTAATCTTGGTAGCGCATTCTGTAAATGCATCATGCTGTAGTGTGTTCATGTAGGTAGGTGTAGGTTCAACTCCCGGCCCTTCCAAGTGTGTGTGTGTGTGTGTGTGTGTGTGTTTCCAGCTGCCTCTGGAGACAGTAATGTTTTTAGATGCCTCATAACACATACATTTGCTCTCAGCATCTATTCCTTTGCGGATGATGTCACCCACCAAGAAGTATGCCTCTGACAGTACTGTGCTCAGTAATCTTGGTAGCGCATTCTGTAAATGCATCATGCTGTAGTGTGTTCATGTAGGTAGGTGCAGGGTTGACTCCCGGCCCTTCCAAGTGTGTGTGTGTGTGTGTGCGTGTTTCCAACTGCCTCTGGAGACAGTAATGCTTTTAGACGCCTCACAACACATACATTTGCTATCAGCATCTATTCCTTTGCAGATGATGTCACCCACCTAGAAGTATGCCTCTAACAGTGCTGTGCTCAGTAATCTCGGTAGCGCATTCTGTAAATGCATCATGCTGTAGTGTGTTCATGTAGGTAAGTGTAGGTTCAACTCCCGGCCCTTCCAAGTGTGTGTGTGTGTGTGTGTGTGTGTGTGTGTGTGTGTGTGTGTGTGTTTCCAGCTGCCTCTGAAGACAGTAATGCTTTTAGACGCCTCACAATACATACATTTGTTATCAGCATCTATTCCTTTGCAGATGATGTCACCCACCTAGAAGTATACCTCTGACAGCGCTGTGCTCAGTAATCTCGGTAGCGCGTTCTGTAAATGCATCATGCTGTAGTGTGTTCATGTAGGTAGGTGCAGGTTCAACACCCGACCCTTCCAAGTGCGTGTGTGTGTGTGTTTCCAGCTGCCTCTGGAGACAGTAATGCTTTTAGATGCCTCACAACACATACATTTGCTATCAGCGTCTATTCCTTTGCGGATGATGTCACCCACCTATAAGTATGCCTCTGACAGTGCTGTGCTGAGTAATCTCGGTAGCGCATTCTGTAAATACATTATGCTGTAGTGTGTTCATGTAGGCAGGTGTAGGTTCAACTCCCGGCCCTTCCAAGTGTGTGTGTCTGTGTGTTTCCAGCTGCCTCTGGAGACAGTAATGCTTTTAGATGCCTCACAACACACACATTTGCTATCAGCATCTATTCCTTTGCGGATTATGTCACCCACCTAGAAGTATGCCTCTGACAGCACTGTGCTCAGTAGTCTTGGTAGCGTGTTCTGTAAATTCATCATGCTGTAGTGTGTTCATGTAGGTTCAACTCCCAGCCCTTCCAAGTGTGTGTGTGTGTGTGTGTGTGTTTCCAGCTGCCTCTGGAGACAGTAATGCTTTTAGACGCCTCACAACACATACATTTGTTCTCAGCGTCTATTCCTTTGTGGATGATGTCACCCACCTAGAAGTATGCCTCTGACAGTGCTGTGCTCAGTAATCTCGATAGCGCGTTCTGTAAATGCATCATGCTGTAGTGTGTTCATGTAGGTAGGTGTAGGTTCAACTCCTAGTCCTTCCAAGTGTGTGTGTGTGTGTGTTTCCCACTGCCTCTGGAGACAGTAATGCTTTTAGATGCCTCACAACACATACATTTGCTATCAGCGTCTATTCCTTTGCGGATGATGTCACCCACCTAGAAGTATGCCTCTGACAGTGCTGTGTTCAGTAATCTGAGTAGTGCATTCTGTAATTGTGTCATACTGTAGTGTGATAGGGTAGGTAGGTGTTAGGTCAATTCCCATGCCTGCCAGATGTGTGTGTGTGTCTATGCTCCCAGCTGCATGGGTTTGTAGGTTATGGTTTTAGACGCTTCGCAACACACATATATCCTGCTGACATCTCTGTGTTTGCAGATGTTGAGACGCACCTAGTGGAATGCCTGTGTGTCTGCTGTGGTTAGCGACCTCCGTAGCATGTTCTCTACGTGCGTCATGCTGTGGTGTGATAGGGTAGTGATGTGTAGGCTCCACTACCGGCCTTGCCACATGTGTCTGTCTGTATCTCTCTCGATGTATTTATATATACATATTTTATGCCCATAGCGCTGCTCTTGCATGTACAGCTGTCTATTCCATGTATCGCATATTTGCACAGCTTGCACATAGCAATGGGGTACGATGCAAATCCAAACATTGTCCATGCAACATCCGTGTTCCGGGAGGTGTTACACGCCCTTACAGACATCTGCTGTATATCTTGGCAGACAGCTATCCTTGCCGTACTGTCACTGTACTCGTACACTCCATAGACTTTGTGTATCATTGCCTGTTTATGATGTGTGTATGTCTGTCTGAGCTGTGTGCATGGTCGTGTGTATGTCCCACTATAATCATCTGTACAAGTGTCGCCAATATAGGTAATTCATGTAGACTGCTGTTTAATTTGACATATCAGCACATACCTGCGGACACTACTGCACTTCCTACTGCAGCACATTTCATCATCTTGCAGTGGATAATAATGTTTCCACACACATGTATCTGTTTCTGTTCATAACACTCCACCTCACGGAGCATATATCTGGACAAGGCCTTATGTGATAGTGGGACACTCAGGGCCAGTATTGACATGTTGCTCTTACAAACATTGATAGTGAGCACAATGATATGTTATGCATGAGTATGGCATTTCTGTCTGATTTGGTGTCTTCATCACATGTTTGTCATTGTTTCCTGTCGTCAGTTATCATGAGAGTTCCAGACTGTTACTGTTACGTGGAACACAGCAAACATATGAGGCATAACTCTACACAGTCTGCGTACATCTGTACAGTTGCAGAGTATGCGTCTGATACAACATACCAACTTTCTGACTACAATACACACAGTGTATGGCGGCATGACAGCCCACATGCCATTACTTTGTATTTGCAGGACACACCCACACAGACAGCTGTATTCCTCACACAGGTCTACATCTGCTTATCCACACTAATTGTTCTTTCATGTACAATATGTGTGCGTCATATTTGCGCTTTCCATCAGTGGCGGGGCTCACGTACGACTATGGGGGTCTGGAAATTGTTATGTTGACACTTCATGACACCCTGGGGGACACTTTACCTTTGTGTCTAATTACCTTCCACATTGACCTTCGCAGGCCATATGTTGTCATTCACATTTTCAGGGGTATGACTTATACATGTTTGCCCATTTGTCCTGCTGTCTTTCTTCTCACCTGTCCGCCTAGTATCACTAGTTCAGTACATGTATTTTGGACAGGTTAGCTCCTTCATATCCTTGACCTGTTGTCATTATGTGTACACGCCCTGACGTTTGACCTTTGTCCTTGTTACATTTCACATAGTGATGTGCCTTTCTAGCTGATTGCTGTCTAGGCATTACGGACTGTGCGGTAGGTGATAGTGACTGATATTTCCATTGCATGATTAGTAACACTCATAACATCCGTATTCATGGCTACGCCACTATTCGCACAACGGTTTGACTTTGTATGGGGTATTTATAATATAGTCCCTATCTGTATTTCCTGTACTATGCCTTACTGCAGCTGTGTTATTCTGACAGTTTTCCAGTTATGGGTACCATCTTGGTCATATGCATGTCCATCCATGGGAATCACCTACAGGACACTGATATAGGGCTGTACATATTTCCAAATTGCTTTCCGCATTATCCAGTGGATACTTTGCACCATTATTGAGAATAAAGGCATGTGCTATACCCACATCCCTCCCATGGGGCGGGCCTACGAATTCTCTGCCACACAACACCTAGGCCCAATTCTGCATACCCAGGTTCCCATGCCTGACAACCCTCTACGGTACACATTACACATGGTTAATGTGTGCGGTACTGAGATGTGGACGCACTTATATGCACTTCCCACTCTAGGGATATCAGTTCATACATCATGCATTTCATGGACACATGTGTCATCACCCTTGCACCTGATTCTAATGCATATAGAGCTGATTCGTATTTGCGGCTGTCACATATTTGCGTCAATCACAGCAGGTACTGCGAATGTATAAATCTTTGGAGTCCTACAATGGACACCAATATGCATGTTTAAGGTGTAGAACTTGCTGGACTGTCACTTTCTGGCCAATGATTTTGACTGCTGCTGTATATTCCCCATTTGTGGATGTCTGTTTGTCTACCCATATTAGCTATTACTTGGCATATTTATATCCATGTGTCATATATACGGGACATAGGTCTGTTGTGTGTACATATATACATGTAAACTCCTCGTTTCATACCTTGCTTTGTTAATGTCTGTGGATTACCTGTGTACACACATCTATAACCATACCATACCTTTCCACTGTACAGATACTGGCAGAGTGTACGGATGGTTGACCCTTTATCTTAGGTGTGTTTTACATTAACCTGTGTCTATCTGGTAATTTGCTGGCATTTCATTTGAAACTTACAGTGGCACCTTCTGACAAGTAGCTCAGGTTGCGAATGCATACCCTTCGTCAATCCCTGCTACTAATACACCCATTATTCTATCCACTTTCTATGTTTGTTTTAGCACGTATCTTGCGTTTCCCACTATTTGTACCAGTAGTTTGCATGGCATTGTCCGGTTCCATACTTTCAGAGGCTAACAGTTTTGAGACATGTATAACTAATGTGGGGGAAACAGCATTAATTTACTCTGCTGTGAGCGGATCACACACGCACAGGCGCACTTGCATTTCCTTATTGTGGGTTACGCGCAGGTGCACATGCATATCAGTATTCTGGGTTACATATGTTTACTGAGTCTTTGTGCTTACGTGGCCTGTATTAGTTGTGACAGTACCAGTAACATATCTCTGATCTGGTTAATGGACGTATGCGAAACACACTTTCACCTTTACATATCTAACTGTCTTTACAGCACAGACGCATTAATTACATGTTCACATTTATATGTTCTATACTCGTAATTCAAACGGGACTGCATTCACGTTGGCCGGTTGCTGTGACCACTACACGTTTGGTGTTCTGTCTCATTTATATGCATACCCATGGTACATAGCTACATTAACATATCCCCCCCGCACTCACTTACGTCACAGGCATCCATTCTCCTGCTGGGAAGAGTGTGGTACTACATGTTACACATTCCCTATTCCCTAATGCTCTGGACCCAGGCTGCATATGGCATAACCGCAGGGATATTCAGAACACAAAGGCTTATAGTCCCGACACATACAGGTCTTTAATTGTCAGGGTGTTCCTGTGGTGCTCTGGGTTTGGTCTTGTCTGCCTAGTGTACAGAACTGCCCTGACCATGTACGAATGTCAGACGAGGCACAAGGGCACGGTTTGTCCATGTTTATTATACCATGACCCCCCCATTATTATTCCAAACCATGCACGCTGATTGGCCAGCGTGCCCGTTGTAAATCGAGTTATACTAATGGAAAAAGGTCCGGTCGCCCGGACTTTTTTCCATTAGTATAACTTTGTTTTTAAAACCTGTCTCACTATGTTAGATGGGTTTAACATAGTGAGACAGCTTTAAAATAAGCAACCGGGATCTCCATTGCTTATTTTAAAGCTGTCTCGCTATGCTAAACACATTTAACATAGCGAGACAGGTTTTAAACGAAAGCAACAGAGAAAGCAAGATCTCCGTTGCTTTTTTTAGTGTTTCGCTATGTTAAATGGGTTTAACATAGCGAGACAGTTTTAAAATAAGCAACGGACATCTCCGTTGCTTATTTTAAAGCTGTCTCGCTATGTTAAACCCATTTAACATAGGCTATAAACACAAAAAGCAAAGATCTTACTTTCTCCGTTGCTTGCCCAACTCTGCTGTACCGCGCAGGCGCGCAGTACATCAGAACTGCCGTGGATGCCAGACATCTGCGGAAGGGCAGCAAACAGGCATTATACTATGCCATTATTTAAGAAAGTTAATAGTTTCTTTTCTTAAATAATGTCATGGTATAATAGCAATAACCCACTTCTGGGTGTGGGCAATGCTGTATTTACCCACGGTTGGCTTTGTAAATCGAGCATTACCCACACCCAGGCATGGGTTATTGCTATATATTCAATCTGTGTTTACAGACATGGGTGTTTGGACAACTGACAATAGCTTATGCTGTTGGCATACAATGATGTGGGTGGTGCTGGTTATCATACATATTCCATGTTGTGCGTTGTTCCCATTCACATTTGACTATTCCCTGTAGTCATTCATACGTGGATATTTATGTAGCACATGACTGAACTATGTATTACCCGCAGGTATGCTGTGTTACAGTGAACATATGTGACGGTTGGTTACAGTATATGTGTCACGTACCTCTGTAATACTGGGGACTACCACACATCCTTCACAGCATTTCATGCGTATGTACATACTATTATTCAGTGACCTGTAGAAGGTTGTGAGAGCACTGATTACATGTGTCCCTATTTGTGCACGCATCGTGTTAGTCTTTGTCCAGCTTTTGTTGCTGTCATAGGGTGGACGGTGGTGTTGGTGTGTGATTGGGTTGTATTTATACTGATGATACTTCAGTGGGGGGTAGGGTTAGCACTTGTTCCTCTTTGTGGGGGAGGCCCCATTTTGGACATGTGTGTCCTGCGTCAACACTTGACACGTGCCATATGTCCTGTGATATTAACACAGTAGTATATTTCTTACCTTCGTTACTACTTGCATGTTACAGGCATTTTGTATCTGGTACACATGACTATTATATTGGATAGCTTAAGCTATTCACATGCTATGCAATAACCTTTCATTTTGGCATATACGTGTTATTCTATCCTTTGCATTGGCCATGGGTGTTTTACCATGCAAATCCACACATATCTACAAGTGATGTCCCACCTTGACAATCTGTACATGTGGCAACCCTGCTGGGGTGGCCTGCATGGTGGACAGCTGTTCCACCCTGTGTATTATGTTTTGCATGTCTGCATAGCTACTCATCTGTACCGTGGCTACACATAATGCTTTGTCCAGATGTGTACAGTTATGGACACCGTGGCGTGTGAACACCTATGGGGTTTCGACAGGTCAGTAACCACACGTGGGATGTACACATTCTGCCAACACATTCACATGCAGCCATTTGGATTTCAGTACCTGGGATGGGATGTTGACATATGTGGGGTACATATTTGCAAGCCTGTCACTGCCTAGGACAATACTTCCTACTACATATGGGGTATACCCGCTCTGTGTAGGTGTACAGCTGCGCAAGGCTGCTAGCTGGATTAGGTGGACATTCAGACATGGGTGCGGGTTACGTGCTATAAAGGGGTTGTTGTGTATTACATTTGCATGCATGGGTTCTGTTTCTGGATATTCCGATTCGGCATATGCCATCCTATGTGTATGTGATGGTTACGTTGCTGTGTATAGCACATTTTACTATACATATGTTTGTGTGTGTTTGGGATGCAATTTGGGATGTCTAGTTTCTTTATGGTTGTTATATGGCCACGACTGCCCAGCTGTGTACTATCACTACCTCTGTGGGACTGCTGGTGACCATGCCCATGGGGCTAGTCGTGTGTATTTGCGGCGCGTTGACATGATGCAGTACACCTCCACTGGGTATGACTGCTGACAGTGCACTACATAACGGACACAGTATCTAAGTATCATTTGTTCCATGAACGGGAACATTTTGTATTTCATGCATTTATGTTTGGTTCTCCATTTTGTGTGAACGGGTAATGTGTAGCATACTTTGCATACGTTTCATTATCCACGGACACTGATAGGTGTGGTTACTATTGCAGGCGGGCTGTAAGATTCAGCAATTTAGGTTGCTCATCGACAGCCGACTTGGCCACACCTCCGAGCGCAACCTAGTTAGGCTCCCTGGACTCACGCACGTGCCCTATGCACGTGGTTGAGGTTGCAGCGCACACTCATTACTATGCATGTGGCACTGCTACGCCATTTATATGCTGCACGGCCAGCGCAAGCCTTACACCGGCCTTGCGCCGAGCTTCATGAATCCGGGGACAAGTCTTTTTGGAACCCAATAGAGAATTTCTATATCTTATGTTTCTTTGGGAATCTCTTGTGCTGGATATATTTGCTAAAATAAACTGCTCAGCAGTGCTTCCAAGTAGTTTCTTAGTGCAGAAAGGATAGCAATCCTTTATATTTCAGCACTCTTCCAGGGTAGATAATGTCATGGGCTCTCAGTAGACTCAAAAAGCAGAATCTTCCACTATGCTGCCTTTAACAGTTCTACCCATTTATGTTTTAATCTTCAGGATTTTAAGAGGAAGTTGAGATCATCTGAACTCTGGGTAAAATTCATGCATGAAAGAAAATTCAACATCATAAAAAAATATGTGCTAATGCTTAGGCGACAAATTATGCTAAAGCTACTGAACAACAACTCATTTTGTACTGTATCCTCTATCACATGTTGCCAGTAGCAGATCTGGCTCAACGTTATTCTAGAGAGGAGGAAATGGAGCTCATTACACTGTACCTCACCACAAAAATCAACCAGAGAAAGTCAGTGCTTGAGATACATTCATTAGGTCTGTGAATTCAGGGTTATTTACTTTTCAGCCTTACAGCTCTAGTGATCTTGCTAGGGCCTAGTTAACGTGATTTGCATTATTATATAATTTTCATAAAGTCTGCTTGCTTGAATAAGAATAGCAAGTAATGCTGCTTAATTTTGTTTGCAACTGCTATTGTTAAGTTGTAACATGACTTATGTGAATGGTTAATACATGGTATGTGTTTGGGATGGACTTGCTTAACAGTGTAATTGAAGGTGATGCTAGGGAAAGAAGACCTCGCCATGTGCACTACCATATTGCCTTCAGACTCACCATATAAAGGTGATTCTTGGATGACCAAAAAAGTTACACAGCAGCACATCTCATGTGATCATATTTTGGGTAGATCTTCATGAACATGTCTGATATCCCACTTGACTGATTTGAAGTGTGAATTACATTATCCCTTATTCTTGACTGATGACACAGACAGTTATGCCCAGAAATTACCATGTGCAAATAATCTAACCATTCCTTCCAAGTCCTGGACAATGTTTTTTTTAACTTCCTAACTTAATGCTGGTTTACACAAGTATGCTTACTAAAATTTTAGGTCTTATATTATAATTTACAATTGTTATGTATCTAATTAGTACCTTTAGTAATTTAAAGTGGCTTAAGAGTGAGATAGTTCATTAGTTGCATATAATCATTAACATTTGACTCCTAGGTATTTTCTGGTGCTGGAGAGACTGAATTTATTCTTATGGTGCCTGTCTGTACCCTATCTTCTTTAGAACACAAGAGGGAATCAGACTCAAAAACTACATTGTTAGAGTGTGCTAAACAATGAATAAAGGTTAAAATCTATTTTGTTATAAAAATGCAAAATAAATGAGGCATACAATAAAGCTTTCTTAAATGTAGAAATAGAGCTTAGCAATATGTAATGGGCATCCATACTCGTAGTGTGACATAGCTCTATCTGTATGTATTGATAGACATGCTTTTTACAAACTCAGCAATACAATGCTGTTTCCTCAAAAAACATGTTCTCCCACAGTACAGATAAATGGACATGCTTTTTCTTCAAAATTTTGTTTTTTCCTCATCATCAGCAGAACAGTTTGATGTGTTCTCACAGATGTTTCCTTTCAGACGTCTGTAAACGGACATGGCTATTTATAGAATTAGCAGAAAAACAATTCTGGAAGCAAATATTGCATGCATTCTCACATCATTAGAAGTGCTTACAAGTAAATATTAAATGTTTCACAAGAGAATAACAGGAAAGTCTAAAAACAGACATTACATGTTTTCCCACAGAAGCCCCTTACAAAAAAAGAAAACAGAATTTAAAGTGTGTGACTAAAAGTATATAAGAATTGTAAATTAAACTGTGTTACAGGTATGTAGGAACTCAGGTTCCGAGGTAAATGGAGAATGGAAAGCTAGCATTTATACTAATCATGAAGTAGACCTTTGCACATCTATCTCCAAGAAACTCAAACCAGCACCCAGCAGATAAACTTTAAACCAAGACAAAATATAAAGTGTTTATTAAAAAATGCTTACAAAAATGTAAGTGGTGATAAGAAAAGTAAAGGAACATATAAATGTGGAAGATGTGCTCAGTGTACTTACATATCAAACAAAGACAGAATATTCTTATCAAGTAGGAATAAATGGATAGAAAGTGCACAATTTTATAGTTGTGAATCTAATGGACTGATTTATCTAGCTCTGTGTGGGGAACGTGAATCCTTCTATCTCAGAAAGATGGAGAGAAAATTGAGGAAAAGGATCTATGAGCATCATTACGATATCCCAAATAAAAAAAGAGTCTAATGCTCTTTACAAACATACACTAATATGTCACAGAGCATATTATTCTTTCTTTGTACTTGAACAGATAAAGAAGGTAGTTAGAGGGGTGATATGGGAAGAAAAGATTAAATGTAGGGAGCTATGGTGGCAATTGATTTTGGAAGCCCCCAACCCACTAGGACTCAGTGATTATACCTGCATAGCCCCCTTACTAAAACTAAGAGCTGATAAGCTTTGAAAAATGAAATTATGGTTTTTTTTTTTCATTCACAATAAATATGTCATTTTACAAAATAACCACTAGAGGGAGTAAATACATTTTAATATTTTAGCATGCACTCCATTAACTAGTGAATTTTAACAGAAGCAAACATTGTATTTAGTTAAATATGTTAAGGTGTGAAATATTATGTTTTTTTTTGTGCTGTCACCATTTTATACTGTCACCTTTTAGATGTTCTTTATGCTTTTGCAATGTGCAATTCATTTTAAGTACTTTTAATGTTTTAATGCACAAGGCACTTTGTAACACTTTAGTTATAATTAATCAGGAAAATTGAGAATTTTTATAGTCGTGGTTTTAATTGGTGGATCATTTTGAGGTATATATAGGTGTGGTTTTAACTGAAGCTTAATGTAGCTGATGAAGTCTGACTGAATAAGAAAACTGTGATTTTAAATGCATTTATGCTTTTTAAACTACTATTAAACCAGCTTATTTCTTGAACTGCAAGGCTATACTGAGTACCTTTTCTGTAGTACCTGACTTTGTCTTGCTTTGCACATCTATGCTACAAACTGAGAGAAGAGTATGTGTCATTTGTTACAAGAATAAGTTATTTATTAGTAACTGTGCTTACAGTAAAATAGTATTGTGCTGCAAAATATATTTTCTCATCAGTGCAGATTGCAAGGCTTTGTGTTTTAAACAGACTGCAGATACAGTCATGCAAAACTATGTGTTGTAATCAGACTCTTATTCAGCAGTAAACAGCCAACAAGACTTTGTGTCTTAAGAAGACTTTGGTTCCAGTTCCAGTACAACACAGCAGCACCTTCATAAATTAATTTTTCACTGATTACCCTAGCCTGTATCCGAACACAAGGGGAGTGATGTGATGCCTTGTATAAGGTCACTCTAATCAAAGCACAGTAACTAACATTTATGCTGAGCACTTCAGTTTTCTACAGTTTGCAGCAATACAGTTCCTCAGACATCTAAATCTAGAGTGAGACTGCAGTGCAGGAAAGGAAAGTTACAGTGCCATAAATTCTCCAAGAAAGGGGACCCTCAAGGATTCAAAGTTGCCTACTGCCAACTTAATTTTGCCATCTTCTAGAGTAACTATAGAAAAATTTTCCAGGCATTTGCAACAACAGCCTGATCACCTGTTCTCTTGCTAAGTGGTAAGATATTTTTATCTGTGTCACATATAAGTATGGATGCCATTACAGAGTTTAGCAGCAAATGTAAAAAGAGCTTTACACTTAATGTTTCAGACCAACCAGATAAATTATGGGAAAAATACAATGCTGGTATATTCAGCACATTAGTAAATGTAAAACCATAGTAGGGCAAGTTGATGTAAATGCATTATGTAAATAGGTTGTAACATTTGAATGTTATCTAAAACCAAAAAAATGAGGCATGCCATAGTAAATGTATATTATGTAAATCATCTGAACCTGCTTTTTGTGGGCAATGCCATAAACATACAGTGCAGACTATAGCTCAGAGGTAGACTGTAAAGATAAACATGTTAATGGTGATGAACCAGCAAAAGGTAAATGCTTATGTTATATCCAGATATTAAACAACTGTGTTCTGTTACTGCATTGATGTCATAGTTAAAATAACAGTCAAATTTATTACTGACATAATCCACTATAGATATTTGTTACACCCTTTAAAATATGTACAACAGTGGAATGAAGCTACTGCTCAACACACAACAGATGAGGACAGGAGTAAGGTTCTTGATCATTTAAAATAAGAATTTAACAAATTTCTAAGAGACAGACAAGGTGAGGTCAAAAAGTTCAGAAGTGAGATACAAGACCTCTGTCAAAAGTGCATAGGGGTGCTACAATCAACAAAAGGGTCTACTAAAAAGTATCATAAAACATGTAAAGAGCAACAAAAGGAATTATCAGATCTATATTTTTAGAGGAAGTTGCGATCATCTGAACTCTGTGTAAAATTTATGCATGAAAGAAAATTCAACATCATAAGTAAATACGTGCTGTTTCTTAGGTGACAAATTATATTAAAGCTACTGAACAACTTATTTTGTGCTGTGTCCTCTATTGCTTACCAGTAACAGATCTGGCTAAACATTATTCTAGAGAGGAGGAAATGGAGCTCATTACACTGTACCTCACCCAAAAAATCAACCAGAGAAGGTCAGTGTTTGGGATACATTCATTAGGTCTGTGAATTCAGGGTTATTTACTTTTCAGCTGTACAGCCCTAGTGATCTTGCTAGGGCCTAGTTAAATTGAGATTTGCATTATTATATAATTTTCATAAAGTCTGTTTGTTTTTAATGAGAATAACAAGTAATGCTGCTTAATTTTGTTTGCAACTGCTATTGTTAAGTTGTAACATGACTAATACATGGTATGTGTTTGGGATGGACTTGCTTTACAGTAAAATTGAAGGTGATGATAGGGAAAGCAGACTTCACCATGTGCACTACCATATTGCCTTCAGAATCACCATATAAAGGCTATTCTTGGATGACCAAAAAAGTTACACAGCAGCACAACTCATGTGATCATATTTTAGGTAGATCTTCATCAACATGTCTGATATTCCAATTGACTTATTTGAAGTGTAAATTACATTATCCCTTATTCTTGACTGATGAGTCAGATAGTTATGCCCCGAAATTACCATGTGCAAATACTCTAACCATTCCTTCCAAGTCCTGGACAATTGTTTTAACTTCCTAACTTAATGCTGGTTTACACAATTATGCTTATTAAAATGTTGGATCTTATAATATAATTTACTATTACTATGTATCTAATTAGTACCTTTAGTAATTTATAGTGGCTTAAGA
Source organism: Protopterus annectens (assembly GCF_019279795.1). Taxonomy (NCBI): domain Eukaryota; kingdom Metazoa; phylum Chordata; order Ceratodontiformes; family Protopteridae; genus Protopterus; species Protopterus annectens. The sequence continues at coordinate 1,179,545,176 of NC_056732.1, forward strand.
GTGAGATAGTTCATTAGTTGCATATAATCATTAACAATTGACTTCTAGGTATTTTCTGGTGCTGGAGAGACTGAATTTATTCTGATGGTGTCTGTCCTTATCCTATCTTCTTTAGAGCACAAGAGAGAATCAGACTCAAAAACTACAATGTTAGAGTGTGCTAAACAATGAATAAAGGTTAAAATCTGTTCTGTTATAAAAATGCAAAATAAATGAGGCATACAATAAAGCTTTCTTAACTCATTCACTCCAGAGAAGCTCAGAAAAAGTTGTCTGCTTAATTCCACCATAGGAACAACAGTGCAGCCTGAGCTCATTTTCAGAAAATCCATTTCTAATACCATACAGAAAACAAATGTTCATAACTCTTTAAGTATAAGAGCTAGACTAAAAATGTAAAATTGAATGTTCTTCAGCACACGCTGAACTTTCCAACAGTGTAAATGTTGATAGTGTATATCAAAGACATTATTAAATATTTTGCAAGGAATGCTGTTATTGTGCATAGTTTTTACCTTTTTTTGAAATGCAAAGCACAATATCTTGGCCAATGTACCATGTAGACCCATACAATTTGTATTTCATTTGTATGAATGTCAGCTTTACAATGATACCTTAACCATTACTCTGTGATGCTCCTTAATGGAGATATTCACAGAAATATGATTAATATAATATTTCTCATAACTGATAAAAAAAGTATAATATTTCATCACCTGTAACAAACAGAGGGTACATATCAGTGTAGAAGTTGTGTGTCTTAATGTCAGCTTCAAAATGATGTATAATTTGTGTCATCACCTTGCTTCCTTGCAAAGATATAGGCACAATAATGACAAGTATGGGAAATTTATAATTTTCATAATCCTACAAGACTAAACAAACTGTGATATCTGTACATGTGTACACTGCACAGACACAGTTATTTTACTATGTTGTAAGGAGTAACACTGTCTTCAAAATGAGGTATTACTTGGCACACTGCCATGCTCCCTTGCAAAGATATTTACCAAAATATGAAAATAAATCATAATTTCCATAACCTAAGTCTGAAACAAACTTTGATATCTGTACATGTGTGTAACATATAGGCACAATTATTTCACCATGTTAGAAGTCTGAATACTGTCTTCAAAATGAGGTATTACTTACCAAATTCAGATGCTCCCTTGAAAGTTATTTACCAAAATATTAAAAAATCATAATTTCCATAACCATGCATTCATAGGTTCATAGGTTCATACTAGGCTATCTGCCCTAGGGCATTTATAAACCTAGACAGAGTGTGTTTGGCTTTCACCACCCATTTTAAATTAATTTTGCTATGCCCTTTTTCGAGGTTAGTATACTGTGCCTCTGTCTAATGGTGAAACAGAAGTGATACCCGGGGTAAACCTACTATCTTCCATCCACTCATCAAGATTCCTCTTGAAGAGAGTCAATAAGGGACTCTGCCTAACCTGGACTGGGATTTTATTTCAGAGTGAAGGAAGCCTCTGGGTTATGAATCTGTCCCTCCAGCATGTCCTATTTATTTCAGTGCTGAGGTTCAAGTCTCTTGAGCGCGTAGCTCAATGTGATTTGGATTTTCTGAGGTGCAGCATGTCCATTAATTCCGGGTTGGACATGGCTTTATACGTCAGGCACAGATTGCCTCTGAGCAGGTGGTATGCCACTGAGTAGAGCTGGAGTTTCTTTAACCGGGCAGCATATGGCATCTGTTTGAGCCCCTTGATCCTCTTGGTGAGGTACTTTTGGGGTCTTTCCAGTTTCTGCAGGTGTCTGGTAAGGTACATCCTAAAAGGGGCATTGTACTCAATTATGGGCCTGATGAGGGATGAGTAAAGAGGCACAATGACCTCCCCTGATCTAGATGTTAATTCCTTCATGATTAGGTGGGCTATATAAAATGTTTTTCTAACCACTTTGGCCACGTGGTTGTCAAATGAGAGATTGCTATCAACTTGGGTCCCCAGGTCCCTAATTACTTCTTCCGTACTTAATGGATTACCACCTATGTGGTAATTTGTGGGCACTTTGTTTTTGCCAAAGGGGATGACTATACACTTCTTGGCATTTAGCTTGAGGCCATGGCTTTGGCACCAGTTGTCTGTTTGTATGAGGCCCTTTTGGAGGATGCTTGTGTCAGCTGGAGAGTCAAATATAGTGCCCAGTTTGCAGTCATCTGCGAACATGGTCAGCCACAGTCCTTCCATGTTGGCCTGTACCTCCGAGAAATATATACCGAACAGGAGAGGTCCCAGGACTGAGCCTTGTGGGGTGCCACTTGTAACTGGTTTGGAGTCTGACATGGCTCCAGCAATTCTAACCATGTGGGTTCTGTCCTTGAGCCAGTTTGTAACCCATCTAGTGACATAGGGGTTTATATTTAAGCTGGTGAGCTTATCTATAATGCCCGAGTGGGGTATTGTATCGAAGGCTTTTGCGAGGTCCAGGTAGGCTGAGTGGACCTCCTTCCCCTCGTCAATGGCCTTGGTAACTGTTTCAAAGAAATCGACCAGGTTTAAGAGGCAGGATCTGCCCTTAACAAGGCCGAACTGGGTAGGCTCCAGTGTCTGTAGGTCCGCAATATCTTTTTTTATGAGGTCCATGATGATCCTTTCCATAGCTTTGCAGACCAAGCTAGTCAGGCTTATGGAGTGATAGTTTCCAGGATACATTGAGGCGCCACCTTTGTGGAGAGGGACCACTGTTGCTGTACACCACTCTTTGGGTACATATCCTGTGGTAAGGCTGAGATTGAAAAGTAGTTTTATGTTTGGGTTTAGCTCTTCTTGGAGTTCATGTAGAATGCAGCCTGGGACACTGTCTGGTCCCATTGATGCTGTGTTTTTTGCTTTGGAGAGGGCGGATCTTACCTGAGCATCTGAGATGTCAGGGGGGCAGCACTATGCTGGGATAGATATTTGCCCTTTTGGTGGGGGGGGAGTTTGCACTGAACCTGTCAGCTAGGATGTTGGCAATGTCTGTGGGTTCGGTGTATTTTTTGTCATTTTGGACCAATTCTGAGCATATCTGGGAATTCCCACCCAGGTTCCTAACATAACGAAAGAAAGCCTTGTGATTATCCTTAGTGTCCTGTGCAATTTTTCTCTCGAAGCTGGCCTTAGATGATTTTATGAGTGCCCATAGTTTTTTGCTAACACTGATCAGCGATGCCTTCCCTTTTTGGGATTTTGCTCTATCATGTAGTAGCTTCCTCCTTCTATTGTATTGTTTGTTTATGGCTGGGGTCCACCAGACAGGACATCTGCCTTTGGAGGATTGGGTCTTGCTTTTATTTGGGATTGCATGATCCATGCATTCCTGAAGGTGTTCATAGAATGTGTTTATAAAGGATTCTGTGGTCTGGGCCATATTTTCCACAGGCCCGGGGGCTTTGAAGGATTCCACCTTGGTTTTGAGGAGTGTGAAATTTGCTTTAGAGAAGTTTTTCACTGTGGTTTTCTGGGCAGGGGGTGGGGTCGGAATGTGAATATCCAGTGAGATTAGTTTATGGTCTGATCTTACCAGTGAGGGATGCACTTCTGTTCTGGAGCATAGAGTCCCCATGTTGGTGATGATCAGGTCCAGTATGTTTTCCCCTCTTGTGGGAGTGGTAACAAGTTTTTCCATAGCATTTGAGTTTATAAATTCTAGGAACCTTTGAGCTAGGGTGTTGGAGCTAGAGTAATGCTCCCAGTCTATGTTTGGGAAGTTGAAGTCACCCAATATAATGGTGTCTGGAGAGACCTTCATATTTTCCAGTGTTCTCAGGAAGGCCGAGTGGGGTTCCTGCATTTGGGAGGGTGGTCTGTAGCAGGCTATGAACTGGAAGGCAGTTTTACCCACTGTTAGTTGCACATGGATAGTCTCTGATGCTTCGTGCTGCGCCACCAACCTGGAGGTGTGGGTATCTTTGACGAATATTGATACTCTTCCTCCTTTTCTGGTTCGGTCCAAGTTTTGGGGCCAAAAAGCATGGTATGAGGTATAACCTGGCAGTGCTGGCTGCTCTTGGAATCCTTGAACCAGGTTTCTGTTACTGCACAGATATCGATGCTCTCCATGCTAAGGAGAGTTTTGAGTGCATGCATCTTGACGTTTAGAATTCTGGCATTGAGTAGCATTACTCTTAGTTTCTTATCCCTTGTGATACCTATGGAGGTGGGTTTGTCTTTTGAGCCTTCTTTAAAAAAGGCACTATGGGGGTAGCAAGAGCCTTTGCCAATATCCGAAAGTCCAGGGGTGACAGGTGCAAGCAGTCCCTAGCGAAGCATTGTGGCTTGTCGAGCATGTCATCCCAGGCTGACAGGCATTGGATCCCCTTTGAATGACACCAATACTTAAGCCAATTGTTGAAATTGATCATCTTGTCTTCATATTGTGGCATCATTCTTGGTGAGGGTAAGATGCTACTCAAGGTCAGGGTCATACCGGCCTGGGCCACATGCTCAGAGAGCTCCTCTATGTCTCTTTTCATGTAGTCCAGGGAGGTATGTCTCAGGTCATTCACACCAGCATGAACAATGATGGAGTCATATTTGTTCTTGCCTTGGAGTGACCTGAGTGCTTGTGTTATGTGGCAGATCCTAGCGCCCGACAGGCAGCTCAACGTGACCTTCTAATTGTTCAGCCTGGTGAGCGGGACGTCAGTGTGCCTGATGATAGAGCCACCTATTACAAGTGTATCAGTTGTGTTTTTTAGCCTTAAGGGCTGTGACTGTTCAGCACCCTGGCTTTGTGAGCTATGTGTTGGACGTATTTTGTTTTGGGGTAGCGGTTGCTTGGGTGTCTGCTTTGGAGGTCTCTGCTGCTTAGACAGATTTTTATTTAGAGCCTCCGAGTATGTTTGTGTTTATGTGTTTGGTTTGCTGTCGTGGTAGGTCTATGTGAGACTGGAATTGTAGTGAGTGTGATTTCCATCTCCTCCTCCAAAACAAACTTTGATATTTCTACATGTGTACAACAGAAAGGCACAGTTCTGTTACCATGTTGGAACTATGAATAATGTGTTCAAAATAAGGCATTACGTAGCACATTCAGATGCTCCCTTGCAAAGTTATTTACCAAAATATGACAAAAAAAATCATAATTTCTATAACCATAAGTCTGAAACAAACTTTGATATGTGTACATGTGTACAATATACAGACACATTTTTTACCATGTTGGAAGTCTGAATACTGTCTTCAAAATGAAGTATTACTTCGCACATTCAGATGCTCCCTTGCAAAGTTATTTACCAAAATATGAAACAAATCACAATTTCCATAAAATCCGAAACAAACTTTGATATCTGTACATGTGTACAGCATACAGCAACAGTTATTTTACCATGGTGAAACTCCCAATACTGTCTTCAAAATGAGGTATTTCTTAGCACGTTCAGATGCTCCCTTCCAAAGTTATTTGCCAAAATATGAAAATAAATAATTTCCATAACCTAAGTCCGAAACAAACTCTGATATCTGTACATGTGTACAAAATACAGGGACAGTTATTTTACTATGGTGGAACTAATACCTTCTTCAAAATGAGGTATTACTTAACACATTCAGATGCTCCCTTGCAAAGTTATTTACCAAAACATGAAAAAAAAATCATAATTTCCATAACCTGTGTCCTAACAAAACTGATATCTGTACATGTGTACAGCATTCCGAGCCAGTTTTTTTACCATGTAGACACATATCAGTGTAAATATACACATTCTTGGTGTAGTCAACATACTGCTGAATGGGTATATGTAAAGAAAAAAAAACAGGTTAGGACTGCCACTCCACTACTGAACCCAGGACAGGCATGGGACTTCAGTGGCAGGCAAGGCCATTTGATCTGTCTGATAGCTGTGCTGGCTGCCCACTCAGACAGCTGATACCAATGCATTCTCATAACCTCCTTCAGAGTCAGCAGTCTGCCTTACCTGTGCCTTTTTTTCTTTACATATGTCCATTCAGCAATGGACCTAATGGATCAAGTTTTGTATTAGTAAGCCCTTCCTGCCATCTAAACTCTGCACATGGCTGATAAAAGCAGAATGAAAAAGAAGTATTGCTGGATGGTCACTATTATATTAGATTGTATGAGGTTGTACTCTCCTGAAACAGTTGTTCTTTCTTAGCACCCTCATCAGCTCCTTACCACAGTTATTTACCAAACTCAGAAAAATATATTTTGCACAACACATTTCATAATAAAATTTTACTTACTATACTAGTCCTACTTGGTCATGGCTGTTTTCCATTCTTCTCACAAGCTGCATGTTAACAATCCTGCATAGCTCTCCTCACGCCTTTGTGGAGGCCAGTCAGACTGCTGATACCACCACTGTCTCATGACCTCAAGACTTCCATGGACCCCTGTCTAGCAGGGTGACTGATGTGATCCCCGGGGTGAATTTCCTATCTTCCATCCAATCATCAAGGTTCCATCTAACAACTTGCCAAGATAATGTCTTTTCAACTTGGTTAAGTTCAAGGAGGTCTTGGAGATTGGGAGACAGGGGTCCACACAGCTGATCTGGGAGATCATTCACTAATTCTAGCATTGCAAATAAGTTAGGCATCTAAACATGGACCTATTCATGGTTAGGTGAACAAACTGGCTAAAAACAGAACAAATACTTAAAAGTAGCAAGCACCACATCAGAGGGTACCTCTGGGACCAATGCCGAGACCCACCCTATTTGGCATAAACTTCTAAATCAAATCCAGACTTGGGGTAAAAGGTTTGCTGACTACTATACAATGGTGCACCAAAAGAGGGCTATGATTAAATGCAAAAAAGTACAGTATTGTCACATTACGCAAAAATCACATCCAACTCACAATACACTACTGTGATCAGGGAATCCTATTTTGTACAACTGATATCTAACGGTATGTCAGCCAGGTCGAAAGAAGTTTATATAAATTAACTGCTGAACAAGGGAATATACTGTGTGACAAGGCCTGCAACAGTCAAGCATGTCTGTTGATGGTGATAGGAGTGGCATAAGATGAGGAGACATCTGACACAACACCCCAAACCCATGCAGAAAATTAGGGTGTGGAAGTGGGCTGATCTGTTGACCAGCCTAGGGGTCTGCCCCTTAAGCCATTTCCAGCCACGACCTGGGCCACTTGGGAATTTACAAATTTCAAATACTTACAGTTCTGTGGTACTGCACAGTGGGTCAACTATGATGCAGAACTATGGGCTCCATTCTCACACCAGGTACTGAAGGCAGCATTTTGGGGCGGCCTGTTGGTGGTGCACTCAAGTGTGCCATCCTTTAGACAGGATGACAAACAGGTTAACTTGCTTGGTGGCAGCTCAGATGATAAAGATTATACAGCACCCATTGAAAAGAATAGGGGAAAGGTCCCCAGTGATCTGACCAAATTTCCCTCTAGTATTATAAATACTGCATCAGGTCTCCCCTGAAGAGTCTACCAGCCAAGTGGTGCAACACTGTCAAATGAAAATTGCACACACATTATATAATTAGTCTTTCCGCATTTATTGTCAGTAAGGAATGTTAGGGAGACAACTATAGAGCTTTCATAAAGCTGGCACCTATATGGTGTTACACTTCCTAGGTCATCTGCATATTTATCTATTCTTATTTCTTGTAAATGCTTACCATAGGAAATCACTGGTGATAATGTCTGCCTTATGGCACTGGTAGTGTCTGAAAGGGTCCTGTACTCACCCAGTTAACAGATTATTTTAATGAGGACTTAAAATTCAGACTCAGAACATTTAGTTAGGTTAAAGGATGCATTTTTTAATTAAAAAGTACCAATGACTACCACAATGTAAGCTAGGCAAAAATTATTTAACAGCATCGATAAGAAGCATCAAATGTGTACTGCCTTTATGAAAACCTCAAGTCTTTTAGTGCTTCACACGATATTTGGGTGGCTATATGCATTTTCCCAGTCTGGGACAACCCATCACAGAAACCAAGCCCCTAACTATGTGAAAGTGTGATTGATGATGCTTTTGAGACACCCATTACTCATTTACTTATTAAATAAACCGACTGGGCACAATTTGGAGATTTTGCCTTTGCTGACAATCCTTTTAATTGATAAAGAAATGAAAGCTGTTTGCATTGGTTGTCACATGTTAAATGAATCATAAAACCATAATCCCCACTTTCTAGAATAAGTTTACCCTTTTTTACTCTATCTATTTATCTATATATATATATATATATATATATATATATATATATATATATATATACACACACATTATTTATCTGTCACACAAGTGTCTGAATCTCCTTCATTAAAATTATTTCCAAGCTAGCTACTACATATACAAACATACTACATGACTTATTTTTAAATTGTTGCCAGTAGTTTGGTTATCTTGCATGGTAGAATATTGTGACACATTAAGTGTAATCCCCCCCAGTCTTCCTTCCTAATTTAAACATTTTCAGTTGGGAATCTCAAGCTTGCCATTTGCATCAACACACTCTGTTTTATTTATGGTTCATAATGGGCTTACACATCTAAGACATCAATCAAGGAAAGGGGCGGTGCCTGCTACCGCACATCCTACATCACGAACAGTAGTCCTTTTAGCCATTGCAGAAAAATTCCCTTTGTAGTGCCATCCCATGATCAGCAGATCATTAAAAGACTTGGCTCATCATTGCGAAGTAAACAAAATATGCAGAACATACTGAAAATATATGGAATAAAATAGATCCTCAATTTTTTTACTGCATCGAAAGCAATGCCCACCTCTGCCTACACAACTTCTAACAGAGGAAGAGAAAAGGGGTACGTGGTTTTCAGAGTTGTGTTCCATAAAAATGAGTGACAAATGGCAACTTTTGAGCATTAGTCTCCTTACAACAGCTTGGACTTCTAACGGCTAAACTATGGTAATTTCACTTTCAGGTGATGAACAGGGGTATAATCCCTGGCAGAAAAGCATCAATGCCCATCACGAGCCAACCAAAATTCTCAAAATAAAAGCACCAAATGTTAAAGCTAACATCTATGCAACAAAAAGTTAGTCAGTAATGCATCAACTTTTCCTCAGAGATTCACCAAAAGATAGGTTTCCATCAAATGAAACTGAGATTTTGACACACTATAAATAGTAAAAAGTATGTCAAACATGCATGATTATTGCATTCATAAATGCTGCTAGTCACACAGGCAGCAGATTATTTGTTTATACTCCAACTACTTCTTAAAACATATTGCTCCTTAATGCATCTAATCACAACTTTATGTATTACTATTGCTGTTATAAACAAATAATAGTTACCATATCAATTATGCTCTACCACCTACTCTTCATCTCCCATAAACACTGTGTCATACAACACACCCAAGCTCAGTTAGGTATACTTTGTCTACCTAAAGCAATAATTTCACATTGAAAGAAGCAAAGCTGGCACCATCCTACCTTATTCTGGATTGGGTGAAATGGTCTAGAGAAGTGACTAGCATAGACAGATCTCTAGTGCAGGTCTTTTTGTTGTAGAAGGACTCCCATTCAGTGAAGTATTCAGCGAAAATAAATAGAGGGATCCAGCATGAAATTTTGCACAAGCAAGAAAAGGAAAGGAAATTTTTACTGTTGGACCCCCTATTTATTCGCCAACAACAAAGGATTTCTACATCAGGGGTGGAGGTGTTAATCTAGTGGTGTCTTAGATTGGACGCAATGGCTTACTTGATTAAACACATGGAAAATTGGCTTGCTATGGAAAGGAAAATACAGAGTGATTTGCAAGCCTATTTTCTCCGAAAATTAAAATACTAACACCACGTAACTCCATTCTGAAAATTAAGCTGACAAGGTACCTGACAAAGTTCAGTTACTTTTTCAACTTAATTTTCAACAGTGGAGTTACTATCTGACTGCAAAGTTAACTGCGCTGGGAGAAGGCACTCAGGGTTAACATAATGGAATTCCTATCTTCTCATGGTGTGCTCAGTGTTAAGCACAGATGCGCCATGAGAAGGTACTCGGGAAAATGAGGTAAATGTAGAAATAGGGCTTAGCAATATGTAATGAGCATCCATATTCGTGGTGTGACATAGCTCTGTCTGCATCTATTGACAGACATTCTTTTTATAAACTCTGCAATACAAAGCTGTTTCCTCAAAAAACATGTTCTCCCACAGTACAGATAAATGGACATGCTTTTTCTTCAAAAATATGTTTTTTCCTTATCAGCAGCAGAACAGTTTGACGTGTTCTCACAGATGTTTCCTTTCAGATTTCTGTTAATGGACATGGCTTTTTATAGAATTAGCAGAAAAACAATTCTGGAAGACAAATATTGCATGCATTCTCACATCAGCAGGAGTGCTTACAAGTAAATATTAAATGGTTAAACAAAAGAACAACAGCAAAGTCTAATACCAGACATTATGTGTTTTCCCACAGAAGCACTTTACAAAAAAAGAACACAGGATTAAAGTGTGTGACTAAAAGAGTATATAAGAACTGTAAATTAAATTGTGTTACAAGTATGTAGGAACTTGGGTGCTGAGGTAAATGGAGAATGGAAAGAGAGCCTTTATACTAATCATGAAGTAAACCTTTGCACATCTATGCTACAAACTAAGAGAAGAGTATGTGTCATTTGTTACAAGAATAAGTTATTTATTAGTAACTGTGCTTACAGTAAAACCGTATTATGCTGCAAAATATATTTTCTCATCAGTGCAGGTTGCAAGGCTGTGTGTTTTAAACAGACTGCAGATACAGTCATGCAAAACTCTGTGTTATAACCAGCTTCTTAATCAGCAGTAAACAGCCAACAAGACTTTGTGTCTTAAAAAGACTTTGGTTCCAGTTCCAGTACAACACAGCAGCACCTTCATAAATTAATTTTTCAGTGGTCACCCTAGCCTGTATACGAACACATGGGAAGTGATGTGATGCCTTGTATAATGTCACTCTAGTAAAGGCACAGTAACTAACATTTATGTTGAGCACTTCAGTTTTCTACAGTTTGCAGCAGTACAGTTCCTCAGTCATCTGAATCTGGATTGAGACTGTAGAACAGGAAAGGAATGTTGCAGTGCCATAAATTCTCCAAGGTGAACATCAAGGTCTCAAAGTCACCCACTGCCAACTTCATTTTGCCAACTTCTTGAGTGACTTTGGAAAATGTTTCCAGGCATTTGTAACAACAGCCTGATCACCTGTTCGCTTGCTAAGTGGTAAGACATTTTTTTTTCTTTGTCATATATAAGTACGGATGCCATTACGGAGTATAGCAGCAAATGTAAAAATAGTTTTACACTTAATGTTTCAGCCCAACCAGATAAATTATAGGAAAAAATGCAATGCTGGTATATTCAGCACATTAGTAAATATAAAAACTTAGTAAGGCAAGTTGATGTACATGCATTATGTAAATGAGTTGTAACATTTGAATGGTATCCAAAACAAAAAAGGAGGCATGTCATAGTAAATGTGTATTATGTAAATCATCGGAACCTGCTTTTTGTGTGCAATGCCGTAAAAATACAGTGCAGGTTATAGCTCAAATGTAGACTGTAAAGATAAACATGTTAATGGTGATGAACCAGCAAAAGGTAAAAATGCTTATTTTATATCCAGATATTAAACAATTGTGTTCTGTTACTGCATTGATATCAGAGTTAAAATAATAGTAACATTTATTACTGACAGAATCCCCTATAGATCTTTGTGACACTCTAAAAATATGCACAACAGTGGAATGAAGCTACTGCTCAACACACAACAGATGAAGACAGGAGTAAGGTTTTTGATCATTTAAAAGAAGAATTTAACAAATTTCTAAGAGACGGCGAGGTCAAAACATTCAGAAGTGAGATACAAGACCTCTGTCAAAAGTGCATAGGGGCCTTACAATCAACAGAAGAGTCTACTAAAAAGTATAATAAAACCTGTAAAGAACTACAAAAGGAAATATCAGATCTTAAGCAACAGTTACAGGATAAAGAAAATCTGGTTAGTAATGGTCAGGATAAACTAATACAAGCTTTTCTTGGAAAAGAAGAGTTAAATGAGGAATTGCTGAACACAAAGCCTGTACAAGTCATAGAACAGGGCACTACTGCAGATCTATATAGACAGTCTAGGTTATCACAAAGCTTACCACAGTGGAATGATAAAAAAGGCATATTTTACAACATGCTTGAATCTGAAGAATAGGTAGTATACACAGCAGGATCTTATGTATGGGACAGATACATTACTTAGATGTTTCTGGATTTTTATTCCCAACTGTTTTAAAACTTTCATTCAGTTAAAGAAAGACACTTACTTATCAGTTAAACAGTAAAGTAGGATGTATGACAGCTGTTCTAATGGCATTTACACAAGGGCAGCCACTCACAGCTAAGCTGTTAGATCATTTTAAAATCACCATCTCAGATAAATTAATGGAACAAGCTGACCATTTCAGACTTGCCTTTCAGATCATATATCAAAGGTCAGAGAGGGACATGCAAAAACAAGAAACACAGAAACAGCTAACATATTGCTTTCTAGAGCAAGTCAAAGGGGTCCCAGGAGATATTAAATGCATTTATGAAAACAATTCAGATACCCTCACTGATATGGTACAAAAATTAATGAGGGGACGGACTGTGGCCAATGATGGGACATTATACTTACACCATATTTCTGCAATAGGAGAGGGTAGTGAGCCATTTGACTTAATTGGAGAAGTTAAAAACCAGGGAAGGCAACAGTGGCATGAACAATTACCAGCAGGTAGAGCTGCATCTGTACCACCAGCTCATGTTCCTGTGTCTGTAGCACCAGTATTGGGTTGTAGGTAATGAACAAAAGGCACCGACATGTTTTTTCCTGTAAGAAAATAGAGCATGTTAAACAAAACTGTGATTATTGCAAAGCTTGGTGTAAAAAGAAGGAAGAACAGGATGTGTTTCTAAAAACAGAACCAAAAGATTTACAAGAAAAATCAGAAAAACAGGTCTCTGCACAGATACCTTGCAATATTGCTAAAGACATCTATAAGGGGATGTATGCCCCATAGGTTTTCAAGCAGCCTCACCTGTAAATCCAACACATTTGGTAAAGCAGGCAGAAGGGATGGCTAGGCAGCAGTTACAGAAAGAGATTAAAAAACCTAAATATGTAGCTCACTCAGACACAGAGGAAGATGACAAGCAAGACCATGCAGCGTGTCATATTACATTTGACAATAAAGGAGAGGATGAGTGGATCTCCTTACAATAGAGGTGTGCTCCCCTACTCTGGTATCTTTATTGACTACTTTTAAAAGAGGTTGAGACAGATGACCACTGATTGATATCTGGGTAGAGGGTTCATTATGGAAAAATGTCTTATTAGACACAGGAGTAGTAGTATCCATCACAAATAGTTGCATTTCAGCATTTAAGAGCACATAATTCTATGCAGTGAGTAGCCAAGATGTAGACATAAACTTTCAACAAGAGGAACAGATATGGAAGGGTGCATTTTTAATGCATCCATCTTGTTCAGCTACCATTATTAGTATGGACATTCTAGGAGCTTTGGGCATAGTAATTGACTTGCCTAACAGTATTCTGTGGATAGGAGACAGGAAAAAAGGAGAGGGAGAGAAAAGTACAGGTTGCTGTGCAATATATCTTCCTGAAAAACATAAGACCACAGAAGCCTTATAGGAGATTTTACATCACAGAATCCCAAAGGTGCAAGGCATTTCCATCAGCAGTTCCTAAAAGGTGTGGTCCAAAGGTCCTAATGAAAATTCAAAAAACAAGTGATTGCATTAGGGACCCGCCAAAACAATATCCCATTTCTAAAATGGGAAAAGGAAAGAAAATGTAAAAAAAAAAAAGCAAAGGAAAGACACATATAAAAAAGGCCTGGCCCCACAAGAGATGGCCAGTGCCAGTATTGTTGATTTAGAGATTTAGATAATCAATGCACAATTTAGAGAAGGAAGACATTTGATAGAGCTGCAGAGAGAACTGTTGATTCAGGGAGTTATAAGAGCTGTTACAATATTAAGATTTAGCAAATGGCTTTTACAGTAATTTTGCAGTAATGGCAGGGAAAAAGACCTAGCCAGGAAAAAAAAAAAAAAGAAAACAGCAATAATCAATCTTAAAAAAATTATCAAGGAATCCCAAAATTACTCAAGGGAATCCACAATAGTCAGGATATCTTTCACCAGACAGCAGGAAATCCATCCCACATGTTTAATTACACCTATAGAGTATTACATCAGTGATATACAACTCCAGTCTGAGACAGCAAAAGAGCACAAAGTAGCTTCTAAAATGTTTTTCATAAGTTTAAGGCAGGCAGGGTTTAAGGTTAAGTCAAGTCTCAAGTAGTCGGAGGTCTCAGTATTATAAGCCATCAAGCAGCATTATAGAAACGTATGCATAGATCTACCATTTTACAAAGCAGTGCAGCAACCATTTTACAAATGACATAAATTCATGGATATTATGAATTAAATAATTCATGGACATATGAATTAAATAAGCAATTTGCTCAAGGAAAATATAGCCGTGAAGAGAGAAGAGCTCACCTTTAGAACAGAGTCTACCCAGGATGAGGACCCCAGAGGACAAAATAAAAATTAAAAGTAAATTAGTTATAACATATACAACTAATAGCTACCACACGAGAATTTTTTGCTACAGGCAGCAGCAGGAAAAAAAACATTATCTGTAATGGCAAACCAGCAGACCACAACGTCCAGCAGACCAGATAATCTGGAAAATGTTAAATGTTAGAGGATGTTAGTTAAATATGTATACTATTATAAGCCTGTGTTTTAGCTTTAAAATACTTGTAATGGATGTTGAGTCTTTAAGACCAGGGAACTGTGTGACATTTAAAAGGACTAGCCACCAGTATTCCTTAGATTACAATATTGTTTTCCAGGGGACTTTCCTAGGAGATAGCAGTACTTGTTCCAATATGATGAAAAGGAAATTGTGTGTAGGGTTGTCAGCTAAATGTCTATACAATGCATTATTGTGAGATTTTTTGTTAATCTTATATACATGCTCATATATGCGTTGTCTTAACTTACGTTCAGTTTTGCCTATATAATAGGCAGCACAATATGAGCAAATCGCTGCATACACCACACCAGATGTGTTGCAATTGTATTTACCTTTTACATTAATCTGAATTCCCTTAATCACAATTTGCTCTCCTTCTAAAATATAAGCATAATTGATTTTAAGCCAACACATTCATCTTGTAATTCATGTATAAACAAAGAGATGTGTCTAGGCACAAGTGTATTTAAAGATTTTAGTATTAATTAATTGTTTTAGTTACTTGTTTAATTTGTTTATTAGAGTAATAGCATAGCTATATAATGATTTTTTTGTCTTTGTAAATTTGTCTGATGAAGCCTGGCGTCTCAGTCAAAAGTGCTTACCATTAAACTTTTTGAACTGAGAACTCCGTTGTGGTCTGTTGGATAGCTATTGTCCTGCTGGTTTTATACTTTGGTAGCTTGTGTTCCTGTGTTTGGTTCTATTACTAGAATGGCCACATGGTGGTAACAACAGAATGGAAAAAAAACATATGTCCAGTTACTTTCTGTGGTAGAATGATGACCCCCAATGTAACCCTTGCATACAGCAGTTATTAGTCATTTACTGGGGTATCAATGCAAACTGAGTATTTGACTGTATTTTCCAGTATTATAGTGCAGAGACCACACCAAGCAGTAAAAGCTCTAATAGATAATTTTAAAATGAACAAAATCACAGATTGTATTAGTCAGGCAGTCTTTGCAATATGGATGGCATTGTTTGGAATGAAAACTGTCACAATTCAGACAGGGGACAAATATTATTTGTCAAATCACATTGGATATGAAGGAAAACAGCATAACTGCCTACAAAAATAATGTCACTGGATGTACAATTTCTGGCATCTGATTTTGACCACTTTAAACCATCTGTCTTTATAGATGGAGCATGGTACAGAATTTGCTGTAGTTCCAGAAAATCCACAGATGGGTTCTCCTGAACTAATCAAGTTACCAGGGCATATGTCAGCTCAAAGAGCTGAACTGCAGGCAGTACTGCACATGCTAAGGTATTATAATTCTGTTAACATTTTCTCAGACAGTGCTTATGTAGTCAATTCTTTGAGACTTCATATGGACACCTGGATAAGGTGAGGATTTGTAGACAGTGTAGAAAAATCATTACGCCATGCCGAAGTATTAAAAGATATACATACAGTCATAATAATGTCAAATCAACAAGGACAGTACAACATTTTAAAAGTAACAGCACAGCAAAAACCAACAAGTGAAACTTTCAGGTTAAATGCATTGGCTGACTCATTAGCAAAAGAAGCAGCACAAAGTGGGAAAAACGTTTAGGGTATGCATACATTGATACAGAAGTTAGTGCCTTAAAAAGAGAAGTTAGTACCCTAAAAGAGCTAGATCAACAACCAATTAAGGAAGATCTCATAAATGTTCAAAAAAAGTAAGGTTTAAAAGAAGAAACAGACCAATGCATGACTGCAGGAGTACCGCCAAAGGAATATTATGTATATCCCACTACAAAAGTGGTTACAGTTGCCTTAAGTGCCATATCAGTTAGCACATCAGTTGGTCAAGTTAAATCACCAAATACTGGGACATGTAGGAACTGATAAGCTATGGGCAGTTTTAAAAGAAAAATATTGGAACTCAGATTTAAAAAAAGGTCTGTAGGCTGATTGTAGAAGAATGTCTAATCTGTTTGCAGGTAAATGCTAAAAGCAAAAAGCCTCAGTTACTTTGGGTACAGCCAGTGGATGGGCCATGGTATGCAGTCCAGATAGATTATGCAGGTTCTTTGCCAACAACAAAGGGAGTTTACAGATACCTACTAGTAGTAGTGGACATCTTTTCAAAATGGATAGAAGCAATTCCTACCAAAACCATGACACCAAAGGCATCAGCAGAAGCCTTATGGAAAAATATTTCTGTCAGTGGGGGTGGCCACATGTTATAGAATCAGAAAATCGTCCACAATTTGTTAGTAATCTAATTAAGCAAATGTGTAATTTATTGGGCATACAGCAAAGATTTCATATGCCATACCATCCACAATCCAATGGCATAGTAGAGTGCATGGATCAGACATTAAAAGAATGTCTAAAAAAGGTATACTTGGAAAAATGCAATACTTGGGTACAGCATTTGCCTGGTATTATAATGGGTATCCGGCAACACCAAATAGCAAAACAGGTATTTCACCATATGAAATAATGGCAGGTCGTAAAATTCCCATACAACTACCATTTGATATGGATATACCTAATGATAGGCCTATGTTAGAAATCAGTAAGCATCAGCAATGGTTAAAAAGGCTTACAGAAATATGTGACTACAATGCAAGAAAGCAAGCATTCCACCTATGGAGAAAGGAGCCAATTCTCCACCTGAAGAAAACCTTCCCTGCAGAACAAAAGTATTAGTAAAAACCTTCCAAATGTAAGGTCCATGGATACCAACTGGAAAGGCCCTTTTGAATTAGTGGAACAAATTGGACTATTAGCGTATACAATCAAAGGAAAAAAGAAAAACAAAACAATGTTGGAACATAAAGATAAGTGAAGAGTTATTAAAACTAGTGGTCAATGTAAATCTGATTAAGTGTATTCTCTTTGAGGTTGCCCACAAAGAAAACATAATAAAATTGACATGTTTTAAAGTGCATCCTTTTGGAAATCCAGTTTCAGATGACCAAAGGCAAAATGATTCAACAATGGAATTTCGATTTAAAGGATGTTTTTTTTTAATTGATAATAGCTATCATACTAACTATTATTGTATTACTTAGCATTAAATTGTACTTACAACCTGTTAATCAAACTGTAAATTTACACGAGAGAGAGTAAAGAAATTTGAAAAAATTAGCAAGATTGGTCACCATCTTTTAACACATTTTGGCAAGAGAATGTTGTTATGTAAAAAGTATGAATGTTTCTAATTGCTGGGTATATAGTTTACTAGCTAAAATAACAGGGGTTATGGCTCTAGTGCCAATTCCACTAAATTCTGTCAGTAGATGGAGGGTATTAATAAATGAGACAGAAGAACATGTTATAAATGTACAGTTATACAAAGACAGAGTACAGTTATCTGCTATAGTACAGGGAATCACGTTTTCAACAAAATGGAACCATCCCCGTGGGTAATAGTAATTATGCTCAAAAAATTGAAATGATATACTTTTATAACCACATACCAGTACGTGGGGTAATTTTTCATGGTTTTCCTATTCTAATACCAGCCAAGAGTCAGTTAACATTATGTGACATAGCAGTATTTCATTTTCACAAAATGACAAAAATAAGCCCAAAAATCAATGTTACATGCTGCAAAGTAAAACAGATAAAAAAATTATGGTTGTACATGATAAAACTCCTACTGTGGGACAAATAAATGGCAGTCTAGTAAATAGCAGTGTTGCCCTGTCAGATGGGTTATATTACATTTGTGGGAAATATGCTTATAAATGGTTACCAAAGGGATGGGATGGTACCTGCTATATAGGGCTAGTAGTACCAGCAATGCATCATGTAAAAGAGTTACCAAAGGGAAGTATTAAAAATGCAAACAGGAAAAGAGACATATTACCTGTAATTGAAAATCCAGAAAATCCAGTAAATACATCATGTATTTACCACCAAAATCTTGATTGTTTAAAATTAAAAGATATGGATCTAGGAGATGATGTAATTTCTGGAGCAGCTATATTCCCTTGGTATGGAGCAGCAAAAGCCATTTGGGAGTTAAAAAAAATATCTAAATTGGTTGAAGTATTGGCAAATGCCACTTTCAGTGCAATCTCTCACATTACTGTCAAAATGACAGCCATACGAACTATGGCATTAGATTACACACTAGTGTCCCAAGGGGGTACATGTGCCTTAATAGGAGAACAATGTTACATTTATTCCAGATAACACAGAGTCTCTAAAAGCGCATTTAGAGGTCATTGCGCAAGTGTCACAACATACTAAAAAAAACTGGAATGAAGATTGGAGTGAGTGGTTTAGTAATCTATTTACGGGGTGGACAAGAAAAAGGATCATATTTTTAATTGCTATTATTGTTATTGTAGTGCTTGTTTACATATTGCTTACATGTATTAAAGTTTGTTTAATAAGAGTTAATCAATAAGTTATTGTTGTTAATTGTCATAATAAAAATATATTATCAAACAATGACAAATGTGTCTCCCTGGTTTAAAATAAAAAGGAAAAACTGTTAAGAGTGTGCTAAACAATGACTAAAGGTTAAAATCAGTTCTGATATAAAAATGCAAAATAAATGAGGCATACAATAAAGTTTGCTTAAATGTAGAAATAGATCTTAGCAATATGTAATGTGCATCCATACTCGTAGTTTGACATAGTTCTGACTGTATCTGTTAATAGACATGCTTTTTATAAACTCAGCAATACAAAGCTTTTTCCTAAAAAAAATATGTTCTCCCACAGTACAGATAAATGGACATGCTTTTTCTTTGAAAATATGTTTTTTTCCTCATCATCAGCAGAACAGTTTCATATCTTCTCACACACGTTTCCTTTCAGACCTCTGTTAATGAGCATGGCTTTTTATAGAATTAGCAGAAAAACAATTTTGGAAAACAAATCACATGTGTTCTCACATCAGCAGAAGTGTTTACAAGTAAATATTAAATGGTTTCACAGAAGAACAACAGGAAAGTCTAAAAACAGATATTACGTGTTTTCCCACAGAAGCTCCTTACAAAAAAAGAAAACAGGATTTAAAGTATGCGACTAAAAGAGTATATAAGAACTGTAAATCAAACTATGTTAGAGGTATGTAGGAACGTAGGTTCTGAGGTAAATGGAGACTGTAAAGCTAGCATTTATACTAATCATGAAGTAAACTTTGCATATCTATGCTACAAACTGACAGAAGAGTATGTGTTGTTTGTTACAAGAATAAGTTATTTGTTAGTAACTGTGCTTACAGTAAAACAGTATTGTGCTGCAAAATATATTTTCTCATCAGTGCAGGTTGCAAGGCTTTGTGTTTTAAACAGACTGCAGATACAGTCATGCAAAACTTTGTGTTATATCCAGACTCTTATTCAGCAGTAAACAGCCAACAAGGCTATGTGTCTTAAGAAGACTTTGGTTCCAGTTCCAGTACAACACAGCAGCACCTTCATTAATTAATTTTTTATACAGGATGACTTTTTATTTGAAAAAGCTTTCACTTTTTTCATATGGATAGAAATGTAACCATGTCATATTTCTATAAAAAAAATATTTAAGCTGCACTGATATAAATTTGAAGATATTGGAAGTCTTTTTATCAAGGCCTAATTCCTTGAACTTTTTTCTTGTGATCTAGAAGTGCTAAATAAACCTATTTCTCAGAGAGACATCTAACAAATGTTAAACTCTTTAAAGGCTCAAATACCACATGACTCAAATGGAATCCTTAATTTTTGAAATTTACAAGAAGACACTAGGAGATAATTTTTGTCATTGTTTAAATTAATCTTTGAAGAATGAATTTTGTTAGCATCTATAAGTGTAGACCACTTAATTTCTTTTCCTAAAGAAGGCCAGGATAAGACAGACCTTATTACGTACAGAGCCATCTCCTTATTACAAACTAACAAAATGATTCTAGCTTGCATCTTATATGCTTATTTTGAAATAAGTCATTTCTGAACTGGTTTTTAACATCCTGCAGAATATATTATGTATTATGTATTTTTTTTCAATATACAGCAACTTAATAAATACTAACATAAATACACACCCGCTATCTTCAGTGATTTTCCCAAATCTTTTGAGTAATTTGACTGGATATCTTCATGAAAGACTTTGCAAAATTATGGCATGATGGGGTATTTTTATATTCCTGTAAAGTACTCGAGAGTATGATATGACTTGTACCGTCTCCATGTAGGGGAATAAAATTATCACATTGTCACACATTGATGATTGTTGGGCTATTTGTCTGCCAAATCCAACACATTCACTCCAGCAAGATTTTTTTTTGTAGCTTTGAAAAGATTTATGCATTAAATATTATTAAGAAGAAAGCTGGATTTCTCTTAAAAAAATCTTAGATGAACTCCCATCAAACGTGAAGTAAGATATACTGGACCACCATTGAATGAACAAAACTCCTATCTGGGTTAGATTATTAGATCTAATACCCTCTTTTAATTGAGATAAATATAGCCATTGACTGAAGAATTAAGAAGTAAACAAAATATATGGCACCAAATATGACTCCTATTTCAGGTTCAGCTGACTGCTGTAAGAATGTCTCTCCTGTCCACTTGTCTTTACGGTACCAGCTAATGCCTGACACTGTGGGAGACTAGGATACCATCCAAACTGTAAAATGGAATTTATACTTGATTTGAGTTTCAAATTCCAATCACACAGCATAACTTAATTATACCTACATATTTAGATGTTTTGTGTTTCATAGATATTGACAGAGGTGAAATCAGCAATAGTTGTAATCTCTTTTTCTACAAGCTATTTCTGTTTCCATATGTGTTGCATACAAAATGCTTGTCAATGTCAATATGTATTCAGCCACTGACATGAAAAACTGTGGGGAATTGTATATATGTCTGAAGAAAAGGTCAGTTGGGAATTGGTAATTGTGTCTAAAGCAAGGCAGTGTAGGAGAACTGTATCAGTCATTGCTCTCAAAATCACAGCAGTACAGGGGAAATGTAATGGTTAATGAAATATTTATTTGGATCATTGAGTAGTGCTAAAGCACTACTGGTTAGTGTGAAACATTCAGGTTTGGTATCATTTAATCATGGTACCTAATTTTTTTTTTTTTATTGTTACTAAGTCTCTGAATGTATTCAGGAGGTTGCTATATAATGGTTGCAAAAATGTAAAAGAAAGATCCTCAGAAGGAAAATCAAACTTCCCAGTACCCCTTTAAATGAGATTCTTATATCACATTTAAGCTCACTTGATATGCACAATGGGTTGCTCATCAATATCTATAAGTTCTCTATTGTTGACTCCATTTCTTAATTTAGAAAGCTCAAAATGAAATGAGATGTTTTAAAAAGACTACTTTGTTTAGCACTGTTCACAGAAATTAGGTTCCAGAGAACAGGGAGAAGATCCTTTGGTAATGCAGCAAACATCCCAAAGCAGATTATTATCATATTTGTTTTTTTTTTTTTGGGTGGGGTGAGATAAGCTAATTACATTATAAATCATCATCAAAAAACTTTTTTTTCCAATTGTCCATGTAGGATTAGTGTGATGTGTCAACTGTCAACATCTTTCTCTATTCGGTGTCACTCTCCTACCTTGTTTGAATGTCATACCCAACTGTAACAGGTCTTCTCTCACATCCATCTATTTGTTCGACATCCTCATTTCCTTTTGCCTTTTTCCTGTTTCTCTCAAGTAATTATAATCAGATTGTCTTCTACTTACCTGCATGTGCCCAAAACAATTTCTTCTCTTTGACTCAATGAATGGAGGTACTTTGGATTCTGTTCAGATGTCCTCATTTATTTATCTGTTCACCTGTCTCTAGTCCTTCATATCTATCACTTCTAACTCCTTCAAGTGCTCTGCCTTACTGCTATTTTTCTGTGCCATACAGTAATACTGATTGCACCACTGTTTTGTACACATTACTATTAAGCTTCTTTTGCAAGCAATAGCCCCAGCACTCTGTGCCAGGTGGCTGTAGCCAGTCTAATTATAGCTTTGACCTCTTCATTCAGTTTCCCCCAGTACTTCAAGCTGTTAAACTGCTTCACTATTTTCCCTTTTATCTCAATTATCAATCTTAGGTGGATTCTCCCATATGCTGCCATTACAACTAGCTTGTTTATACTCAGACTCATCCCATGTGTCTTCAGTTGTTCATTCCATTCTCCTATTTTTTTCTGAAGTTCTCATTTAGACTCTGCTTGTAATGCTGCATCATCTGCATACATCAGCTTTGCCAATCTGTCCCCTCTGACCTATTTGCCAATGTAGTTCATCATCAGTATGAACCGTAATGGGCTTAGTGCTGAATACTGATGCACACACACACTCTCACTGGGAACCCCTCTGTAAGTCAGAACACTGTTTATACTTTTGTCAGTGGGTCTTTATACATAGCCTGCACTTATTATACCAGTGTTTCAAGGACCCCAAACCTTTGCATCAGCTTTCTTGTGACCTTGCCATGTGCTTTCAGGTTAATAAATTGTGGTAGGAAAAAAAAAAAAACTAACACAGGCAGAAGGTACTCAGCTAGCTAGCTTAGGTAAGTTTCTAATGATCTCTACTTTAAGATTTACATATTGGAAATGAATCCCACCCTGCCATCTGATGTATCTGAAAATCTGCATTGCTATTTGACCAGGTTAAATTTTCCTAATAAAGGTTAGGAATATTGTGTACTCTTAAATTAATTTTGTAATATGTTTCTGTCTAGCTGGGACACAGGACCACGAATAAGCTTATTTTTTGGATTGAGAAATTAGTTTTTACTCATTTGCAATATATTAATATGTGTTTAAGAATTAGCCATATATTTTAAAATGTTTGTCTCTGTTGTTTTTGAATTCTTACTATTTTCTATTGATGTAGCTTGTTGTAAAATAAAGTTTCATTAAAAAATTAGCAAAAACTAAATTTGCACTGCTACAAAGGCATAAGATCACTGTTAGATTCATATTTTACTATTGTATGCTATTAGCCTATCACCATTCTACAATTTTTTCTCTATAAAACTCCAGAGCCATGGTGATGCCATGGAACCATAACTTACCAATAATAAGAATTTACTTTTGTGCTTTCCCTTACAAAGTGGTGGGATCGGCCACCATACTACCCTCTATGAGTATTTTGAACAATAGTGAGTCTTAAATAAGGACCTAAGCAGAGTCATGGGCAAAATAGTTACTTGGAAGTGATTACTGGCTAATTGTTAGATGATATGATAAGGAAATAATTATAAATTAATGGGATTTTTAGCCTCTCTGAGCTGCAGTACATTTGTTATTGATTTATTTTAACATTTGCTTTGACAATGGCAGGGTCACAGCAGGTAGCACACTTACCTTAGGTACAGGAAGCTGTGGGTTCTACTACCACAACAGGTAGACTGATTGCTGTCACTATAGTGCAGCATAAGGGAGGCGCTGCACTCCTGAGTGTGTAATCCTTGAATGAGATGCGTTAGAAAAATGCATACACAAACAGCTTCTTAAATACCTAATTGATGGCAATCTCCTAAACCCCACACAGCATAGCCTTAGACCTAATCACAGCACCTACACTGCCCTTCCCTTCTTCACACATACTGTTGCAGAAGCCATGGACAATAACCGTCTTGTACATGCCTCTTTCTTGCCCTCTCCAAAACTTTCAATACTGTATTCCATTCTAAACTCATTGCCAAACTAACCGACCTTAACCACTCCCCCCTACTATTCACTGGTTCTCTAGCTATCTCACTAACAGATGCCAGTCTGTTAGGTGGCACTCTGCATGTTCCCCTTTTCTTCCTATCCAAACAGGTGTCCCCCAAGGCTCAGTTCTAGGGCCATTCCGTTTCAACATCTTCAACAATAATCTACACTCCTCTTGCACTTCCTCTACTATTATTCAATATGCCGACAACTCTACAATCATCACTATCTCTGACAAAACATCCACAACCTTCACTCCTTAAGACAACAATCTTTTTCATCTGTTGAAAACTGGCTAAGTGACCATCAACTCATACTAAACCCCAAAAAGACTAAGCTCCTACATTTCCTCGCCAAGCCCCTCTCCTGCCACAAATCCACTTTTACCATTCTTTCTCTCAATCAAACCCCAATCACTCCTGATCCCAACACTAAACTACGTGGAATAATAATTGATGACCAACTAAAATTTGACATTCATATACAACAGATTATCAAAAAGACAACCAAATTCTTGGCCTTCTCTACCGAAACAAAAAATTTCTCGCCCCTACAGCTAGATCAGGCTTGCTCAAGCCTTTCCCCTTCCTTCCCTTCTGTATGCCTCCCTTGTCCATACTCATGTCCAGACACCCCTCCTGTCCAAACAGAAACAAGCCTATAATAACATAGCCAGATTTGCCACTAATCTACCATGCAGATCTCATCATTGTCTTGCCCCGAACCAGCTCCAGTGGCTAGAAATTACCCCAGCTCCTTCTCCTCTCTCAGCTACAGCTTACACGCTTCCTACTAAACAAACCCTCGGCAGTCCCTCACTCTCTTTACTTGTATCTCACTATACTCTAGCTCGCCCACTTCATACCTCTGACCAGAACCTACTTGATATTTACAAACCTCACAAAAACCATAAGCAAACTCCTTTATAGACACTCCATCTCCTTAGCCTGGAACAGACTGCCCATAAATGTCTATAACATCCCTAGCTCCTCCTGCTTCAAAGCTGAAGTCAAAAACTACCTCTTGAACTCCTGAATCTGCTCTTGCCATAATCCTCCATGAATCAAAGTACCTGTCTCATTACATAACCTCCCCTTTTAACTTGTCATAGTGTTACACATGTAACTACTCCCCCTTTCAATAACATTCATCCTAAACTCTGTTCCTCTCTTAATAACTATTAGTGGTGTGAGACTTGAAAATGCCTATTATACTAATGGTAAAACAATATTTTTCAAATCCACAAGGATTCATCTTCATCTATATCTCAAGTGCAATGTAATTGTAAAACAAATTGTATCTATTTGGTATTTTTATGTATCTATTTTTGTATTTTCTCTGTTGTGTGAATATTGTTAATTTCTGTTAATTTTCTGTATTAATGCAATACTGTAAACACTATTGTAAAAAGTTTGTTGTATCTTCTGGAGCTTTTCTCTTTGGGTCTCCACTGAAAACGGGCCAAAAGGCTCAGCTGGCCTAACCCTGTTAACAAATGGCAAATAAATAAATAAATAAATAAAAAATAATAGATATTAAAGTCAGGTCCATCTGCTTGAGTTAGTGGCAGTTCAGATGATGTAAAGGATTCTACTGCACCACTCAAAAAGAGTAAGGGAAGTTTCCTAATGCCTTGGCCAAATCTTGTATTCCTGAAAAGAGGCCACTGACCTAGTGGAACCAATTAGGTTAACTATTATATCTGAGTGATGCTTCCAGGTGCATCTGCATTAAACTCCTACTGACACCTCTAGGCATCAAATATTGCTTGTTCATATTTGTATCAATAATTCCAAAACCATGCTATGTACAAGGTTTTAAAATATTTCATCTTAAAGCTTACACAATGGCAAATTCAACTGCATTAATATATGACCTCTGTTCTAGTGCAGATAAATAGATATTAATTGTTGTTTTTATGATATTAATTTATATAGCTATAATTTTCACATTTTTATAAATATCTCAGCAACAAAATAACACAGATAGAGCGACTTAGCCTCACATAAAAGCTCTCGGCTAGATGAATAAAATGCTGCAGACAGCATGTCAGTAACTTGAGTGGTTGCTGAGATATTGTAAGCTGTTTACAAAATATTACAAATGTAATAGTTACTACCCCAGATTCAGCAAGCCCTGCATGGTGTGCAGGACTAGTGCAGGAGCTCCAGCAGGCAATATGTCTGCTGGGCAATCCAGGAATAAGCTGTAGGGATGTGCATGAGCGCTCCTGCACTACACCTGCATGGACTCAGCCCCAGTATGCAAATTACCCTATTTGCAGGAGAAATCCATGCAAATTAGGTGAATTTGTGATCCAGGAATCTGGAAGCCGGCCGTGCGGGACTAGTGTAATCTGTAGAAATGTACTCCACCAGTAACGGAATACATTTCTACAAACTACAAAACGGAGCCATGACAGCTCCAAATAAAGGGTGGATATTATGTTGAAAGTATGCCAATGGCCAAGTATAAGGCCATTGCCATGGAAAACAGTTGCAAAAATTTTTAAAAAATCAACTTTTATTTTTTTTTAGCCGATCTCAACTGTTTAAGCATAGGACAGTGGCACGCATTCTAACCAAAATCACTATTTTGCCATTATACTCAATGGTAGGCAGAAGACAACATGGCCAGTGAATAGTGGTTGCTAATGGGGGAGGCGCAGTGTGGGACCTGTAACTATGCATCAGCAGGCAATCCTAAGCAAATGAGGGGAATAATACTGAATCCCAGATTTCCCCTGCATGCTAGTCAGCACCCAGCAGCAGAAATAGCTTGCTGCAAGCCTAGGAGTTAGCTGACATCATAGAGTGGTGGGTCAGGCAAACTGTAAGCGGATTGGAGCCCTGTGGCTCGGGTTTGCCCTTAGCTTAGCAGAGCTAAGCAAGGGGGTGTGTCTAAGGCTACCTAACACTCTTTACATTGCCTAAGCCGGTGTGTGCACTGCACACCAGGTTTTAAAGGAAAAAAAAGTAAACCAGGAAATAGCAGCTCTGTGCACATTTGAGCACTGTGTTTGCACGGCGCGCCCCCAGGCTTAAACAGGAAGGCAATGGGAAGGGAAAACAGCAGTAGGAAGGTAATCTAGGAGAACTAGCATAGCTGGCAGGTGAAATGTATCAGATTCAGCCAATTACACAGGCAGCAGCCCAGCCCAGAACACTACTATAAACTATGCAAACACCTTTTCCTCTGTTTTTTCCCACATACTCTACACCATCGGTGTATACAAGCGGGGAACTTTTAACAAACAAAAACAACAAAATGATAGGGGCTGCAGCAGCTATCAGACATCAACATGTGGAAGAGGCTGAGGGTGGTGAGGATGAGAATGCTGTCAATCAACCCACAGTGATGAGACAGAGAAGGGTGTACAGACCCAGGGTAACCTACCAGGGCTACCTGAGCTGGAGACAGTTGAGTGCTATAATGTGGACAGGGACCACCTACAGCAAATTGTTGAGCTGTGAGACATGTCTGCCCAGCTGTGTAAGAACTGGCAAATATTGGAGATAACACCCTGTATGCACCACATGCCATGGGTACCTCCACTAAACTACCACAGTCAACATAACATGCTTGGGTACAGGTATATATCACAGACACTAACCATGTGTTGTAATGCATGTTGCATACATGTCAACTTGATCACCTAAGTGGCCATGTGTAGGAGGCACCTGGAGGATTGGTTGTTGCATGTCACTCCCGCCTTGAGGGTCACCACAGTACTATCTTTTGATAGATTGCCTACTGCCTGATGGCAGGTGGCAGGATACCAATGTACACACAACCCCTACACAACCCATCTCTCCTTGGAAAATAGCTAAGTACACAGCTATGACCACTTGCAGCGATGCACCTCAGTACTGACGCATGTGTATATGTGCATGACTGAGTACAGCAATGTCTGTGTGTTAACACACCTGTACTTGGGAATTCCATGAGGGCCTTCACAACCACCGCAACACCCATTGCCATAGTCAGTTGTGGCTGCTACTGTATGGCACATTACATGTACACTATTAAGCTCCTCTCCATACTGGCTACATGAGCCTTGCTGTACCAGCACAACAATGTTGTACAAATGGGTTGATAGGCATGGGATACCCATTGTGTTCTAGCAAGTGGGTGTATGTGTGCATGTCCGTATATCTGTAGGGTACAGCATTCCGATGCCACATACTCCTATTACAATACCCCTTGCCACACAGTAGTACAGACAGTGTTGTTGCTGCCAATAGGTGAGGCATGACAATGCAGCATCCTACTATGCATGTGGCATGTGCATTAGATGCATATCCCTGCAGTACCACTGTTGGGATATACAATGGGTTATATCACAGTCATGGCCAATGTGTGATGGTGGGTATATCAGAGTGCCATCATGGGTTTCAGGGAGTACAATATCTACTGGGGGATTTGGGTGCTGTGTACACTGTCATTACACTAAGGTACACCTGGTATATGTCCCATGTAGCACGTTATAGTTACCACTGTCACCATCAACCAAACAGGTAACTGATACCACAATCCAGGCCAGTTATGCATGTGCTGTGTGCAGCCTACCTGTAACACATTGGACACATGATCCAGTTAGTGAGCAGTGATAGGTCCAGGTCTCACAAATGTGTGTCTGCCTGTTATGTGTCTGTTAATGTGTATATGAAGGTATGTCACACCATGTATTCTCCATATACACCCATTACAATCCCCATTAGCATACTGTACTTGTCTGGGGATGTTCTGCATGTAGCATGTAACCTGGAACACACCTCACCCTAAACACTGTGTGGTGTGTGCAATGGAAGTCACACACTTTAGTATCACTACATACCTAGGAAGGGGTCTAGTCTCAGTGTTTTTCAAGTAAGAATGTGCATGTATGTGGATGGGTCTACATCAGGTTGCAGATTATACATGCCCCAGTGGAACACCTGTCCATGTGGCACAGGCAATAACTGTTATACAAACCTGTGACATGTGTTCAACTGTACCTCAGATATGTCACAGCTATGGTGTCACCACAGTGCCATACCCCTTTGTGGAATATGACTGCAGACCATCCTCATGCTGACACATGTACACCTACAACACAAATGGATAACATTAAAGAGACCACGATCAACCAGTGTTACTAACAGCTATAATGCATCATTGCTGGATGGCTACACTACCTGACATATATGCATTACACTTTACTCCTTACCACATGTTACACTGCAGTGCTGTGGTACACAGTAGTACAGTCACCATGTGCATCAGAACCATATTAGCCTGTCCCTGCATCAATGGTATGGATGACAGGGATGTGGTACAGGTATCATCCTATGCACAGGGTGTGTTGTTGGTTTGCCAGAGGCCGAGGGTGGGCCATACATTTGACACCATGTGTGTGGATGATGGGTGTAATGAGGTGAACTGGGTGTGGTGATGTGGTGTGTATAGGTATGGGGTTGCCCTAAGTTTATTTGTATAGTGTGTGGGTATGCATGCACACAGTTTTGCCATGTGGCTGCCCTACACAGGTGTTTATGGACAGCTGCAGACCATACCTGGCAGGGTGCGCAGTTCACTGCCTGTGGCCACAGACACGTGGACTGTGCCTGCCAGGGGTTACATGGGCCCATCCAGGTATAGGCCTCAATGTGTTACTCTCACCTGATGATGACAAATGTCTGCTGGAGCCAGGTCCCTCCTAGGACTGGCCAAGACCATGTGCTCGTGGCCTGCTGTGGTGTGGTGTGGACAGCACCCCTCCACAGTGCTGGAGCTGGTACTGCCACTACGGGAGCCCCTTGGTGTCCTAGCATGTCCACATTGACTGCCAGCTGTTGGCATTGCTGGGCTACATCCACGCAGTTAAATATTAGAAAATCGAAGTTACAGAACTTCGAATACCATATGGTCGACACCATATGATCGAAGTTCCGTAACTTCAAAATTAAAAAAAAAAAGCAAAGACAACATACCCTGATGGGTTAAATCAGGGGGGCAAGCCCCCCTGGCACCCCCCCATGTGGGAGGCTGCACACCCCCACGCCCTCCGCTACTTAAATACACCAACTCCGAGATCGCACTTGAATGCACTACTGTGCGGAAAGGGAGGATTTCCCTTTCCTACACTGTATCGTGATCTTGTAGTTGGTATATTAAAGTAGCAGGAGGTGTAGGGGGTGCAGGGGGGCTTGCCCCCCCTGCCTACACCCTTTACTTTTTCTTTTTTTTTGTTCATTTTGAACTGTTCAAATTTTCAATTGTTCGATCATTCAAGGTTGACCTTTAGTGATATGAACAACTGGAAATTTGATGTTCCAATAAGAACCCATCCACGTGCCTGTCGCCTCACTCCGACCACACATTCAAGCATGTACAGACCATGGTCGATGAGGGCCATCATCTTATCAAACCATCTATCCATGAGCTCAGTTAATGCGCAGATGGCACCAGAGAGTTCACTGGAGTTGTCACTTGCAGATGTGAGAGCAGCCCTCTGCAGCCTCAGGCCCTGTCTGATGTAACATTCCATACATGCCTGCACAACCATGACAGCCTGAAACATGCGCCTGCTGGTACCAGCTGTGTTGCGTCTGCCAGGGGCATGATGACCAGCGGCCCTACCACGAGCACCCTGGGACATCTGCCTATGTGGTGCCCTGCCGGACATCCGGCTACGCCTACTGCAACCAGACACAGTAGACATAGTGACCACACTTTCCTGTACACTGTCACCAAACGCCAGCTGTCCCTCTGCAATAGCCACTGGTGATGGGGTATGTATAGGCACTGAAACTGTGTGCAGGGTTGGGGTGGCTAAAAGGGGGATGTCAAATGATGACGCTGTTTCGGCCCCTGACAACCCCACCTGTGCCTAAAAAGTACTATCATCATCGTCGGTGTCTGTATGGACACCAACATCCAATTGCATGCAGGAGGGACCCTGACCCACCTCGCCACTTGTGGGGGAAAACAATAAACACACTTTAAAACCTATACAGCATTGCATAACAGTAAACACACACACACACACACACACCACCTTAATACCTACCTGTCCGTGACTTTACAGACAATCCCATGTATATTTCCATGCATTCTCCATCCTGCATCACACTTGATAACATACACTCATTGATATCACTCATTAACGTATCAGTCCTCTAAATGCCTAGACAAGTAATCACAACACAAGACCTCTTACTACATTACCTGCCTGACCTGTGTGTAGTGGTTTTAGATGGCCTCACTGCTGTCATTCAGTGTTCACCCTAAGCATGTCCGGACATCATGAGCATGGCCCCATATATGGGGGCTACTATGTTCACTCCATAATATCACACACTGGATTATCATGTGTATGTATCACTCAGTACATTCCAGATATGCTGCTCAATCAGCCTATCATGTGACAACTGTAATATATGGATACACTCCCTGGTGTTGACTAGTAATTCTCCAATGCATCTGTAGTGCTGCATACGTGGGTTGTCAGTCACCTTTCTGCTGAATGCAATATTAAGGGTATACCTGGTGTCTACCTTCCCCTCTCAATGCCTGTTCCATGCTACAGACCTTATTATACTATCAGCTGTCCTGTGATTACATACATGACACGTATTCCTGGTGTGTAATGTGGCAGTCCATGTCCATGTACTACACGATCCCAAAGAGAGGTACTGCTGTATGAACAACCCCACAATCACACATGTGAATACATGGCCACACACACAAACACACACACACACACACACACACACACACACACACACACACACACACACACACACACATGCATCCTACATGCATCAACCTCCCTCCACTTCACAAGAGTGACCCTACAGAAAAACTACCCACCAGGACGCACACAAGCACGCACACATACAGGTGAGGTTGCACAATGATAGTACACACAGTCCTCCTATTACCCATCTGTCAACATGCATAACATATGGTAAACAACAGCATGCAGTGCAGCTATAGTCAATCCATGCTAGCAACAGTATACATGTGTGTGATGCATGTGCTGTGTCACTAGGTGATGCCCCTTCCCCTGGATATCACTGCACCAATGTACACAGTATTGCTGTGCACCCGTTCTGTTCCATGCCATGTACTGTGCACCACACCCCACAGGTGTACAACCCATTGCTGAATGTGTAGTACTGTGTCAGCTATATCAGCTTTTATGCTCACAGCCCCTATGTTTTCCAGCAACACATGCCTGGGATGATATGTGGACAGGTGTCATTTGTGAATGCCTGATGTCTGATTTACAGCTCTTAACATCAGTGGACCATGTATGACCAATCCAGTACTATTACACTGACAACCATCAGAGCATACCTTGGCTATGGGGGGTTTACACACCCTTATATATATGACACACCCTTCCTTGATCTGCCATGGGACCACATCACCGCATATATTAACAGTACATGAGCCAGATATGTGACATATGTCCTGTACTTTCACATGCAGTGTCTACGGAATGTGTTAGGTGTGTGAATGCTGACCACAATGCATACACTCCGTGTGGGCATATGTGTGCACACCCTTATCATGACGGTTTGTTGCACCTATTGTTATGTGTACTACAGCACTCACTACTCCTGGCAGGGGTATACTAGCATGGGTCATCTGCATTTGCCAGTGAATGTTCAGTCTGCCCTACACATGTCACCCTAATATGCATGATTTCAAGGTCTACTCATGTGCACATCCCTTGGTGTTCACACACTGTCATAACTATTGCTGTGAGGGTAGGGTTACATCTGTCACAGTTCCTGACCCTGACTATGTGTAGATGTACCCATTCTTAGCATCCTTAGGATCCCTGCTGCAGTGCAGTGGTGTGTCATGCTGACACCCCACCACCTTCAGACTTTTTGCAGATGCTTGAGAAGTAAGGCCTACACATGTGTCAGTTTGCAGTGTCCCATACACTGAACACCACATGTTACAGCCTAGTTCCAGCTGATAATGTGGACCACAGCAATACATTATGCCATAGTATAACTCTGCAACAGTTGCCATTGTCCTACAGTAAATACACTGGAGTTGCACTGTATACGGGTGTTGTTCAGAACATGTCCCTACTGTAGGCCATGTCTCCCACCATTATGTTACTCCCTGTGGACACATTCCACAATGACAGGATGTTTGTTATCTTGCAGGTGTCTGACATACCCTTCCAATACCCCATTATGGCCACCATTGTGATGCCGTGCATTTAACAGCAAAAATACATGCACATGTACAGCATGCATTCAGGGTAGGTGTGTCAGATGTGTGCATGGAATATACCATAGCTATTGCATGCCCAATGTATTGGCAAGCATCTACATAAACCATACTCACCAGCTACAGGCTGCTGCCTTGGTGGTATACCGGAGGGACCTAAATAAGAGGGTGAGAGATGCAAAGTCAGTGGCCACACCTGTGGCATTCTACAGGGTGGGTGCCGAAATACAATACATCAACAGTACATGTCCATAATACTACCACATATCCACATCTGTTTATCACTACTATGCAGCAACAAACTATATCTATGACATGTCAGATATTCATGATCTACCTGTACAGACGTGGATGTATATGCAACAATGGTCTACTGATGTGCCCTGTGGCCTTACCTGCATGCTCCTCAGCTGGTGTGTGGGTAGCACCCACCTCCACAAAGGTGTCCAGCAGTTGGTGGCTATCCGGATGGGCAGGTGCTACGAGGCTGGTTAGGAGCTCCTCAATAGGTGTCGGGGGGATAGATGGCATGGCCTTCCCCCTGTGGCAAGGTGATTCCCCCAGACTGCACCAGCATGCCGATGGGCATTGTGAAGCAGGTCAGAACAATGATGCTGGACCTGCTCATAACTGTGGTTGTGCAGTCCAACATCATTGACCCTGTGGACTAGGTCATTCTACAGGGCAGTCCACTCCTGCTGATCATGAGTGGCCCGGCCAAACAAGACAGGGTAGTGCTGTATTAGGTGGTTCAGCACAATGTTGCTCTCAGCAGCTGAGTATGCCGGAAGCCTTCCATGGGACATCTTGCCTGAAAGACATAAAGATGGACACAGTTGTGAGCAAGTCATGCAGCAAGGTTACCACAGTTCTTAATACACATCACTGTCACCCCCACCACCATATCAGCGACAACAAATTGTACACACAACTCAATAGGTATGGCTACAGCTTACCTACCAGTGGGGCAGATATTGTATTGTACCACACTTTGTGCAATGTGTTTGTAGCCATATTCCCTGTGTGGACACTATCATTGCTAGCCTGTTACAGACTATTCACCTGCATGCCATTGTCAGGGCCACTATGGTTCCATATATGCCTGTGGTATGCTTGCTATGTGGTTGCTGCACATCTGACATTCTGTGTTATTGGGTTTATCTATGCATGCTGTTGGACATGTTCTGGGATTGTGTAGACTATTACTACCAACATATGTTCTATAACAGTGACACAATAGCATGTATATGTACTATTGGCCAGCAGAACCACCTCTCCAAACTCATCTGCTCATTGTACCAGGCCACAGTACATGTGTGACCCACCCTGGGGCCTCCTCATGTACTGGTTCAGCAATACCTTCAGGTGGAACTAACTCAAGGGATGTTGTCCTCCCCCCCGGGGGCACACACAGACATGATCTTGTCCCCTGAGGTCAGGCCCAGGGTCTATTCCACAACGGGATCCACAAACACATGTGGGATGTGCTACATCACCTTGAGGCACCCAGTACACATTCATAGGGCCCACATGCTCCCCCTGTTCAGCCTCCAGGCCAGGTTCCTTTGGGACATGGACTGCTGTTGTAAGTAGGAGTGGGTGGGAGGCTTGTTCCCATTGTGTTCATATTGGGGCCTGTGGGGCATCCACATCACAGACCACACTCACCATTCAGGGTGTTTACCCACCACATGTGTCACATACCACCCCTGTAGGCTGTCCTGTATATCTACCAACCCTGACCACCTCCACAACTATACCTGCCATACTTCCCCATATTCCCATTCCATACTTCACAGACAAGGGCAATGTGGTCCCAACAAGGGGTTCACATGTGACATACCTATCCATGTTGCACACACTGACAGCTGTCAGTCTCGCTCTCTCTCTTGGTCTCCCTCCAGTAAATGGGTTGAGCTGCATTGAATAGATTGTAGCATGGATTTTGTTGGTGGTGCACATGATCAGGTGATGCCCTCTTCACTATTCAGTGTCCTCCACTTGCTACCTGCATGCAGTATGCTGTCTAGTTCTTCCAATTACCACTGTCATGGCAACCAACTACTATAAATCCCTACATCGTGTGGTTGTGGTCCCTTTATCTTTCCTGTATGGGGCATCCTTCCTGTGTGTCGGCAGCAGTGTTACAGACAGCAGGTAGCAATACCTCTTACAAGAGAACCTGCACACTCAGGCTTGCTACATATTTGTAGGGAGTTCCAGAACTACCGAGAGTGTGAGTAGTGTTGTTGTATGCATTGGTATAGCAGCAGTGTTACAGGGTCTGTGTGTACATACTAGTTTAACTTGGAATGCAGTCTGTCTGCATAGCTCTCAACTGTAGACCTATCCGCTTGATGGCCAGAGGTGTGCCTATTATGTTTTGTCTGTCCACCACACACATCTTGTGTCAGATATATCACTGGCAGTGTGTGTGTTGAGTCCTATCAGTACATGGCTGCATCCGTGAGTGTTTCTTACTTCATATCCCTGACTAAGGTTATGTTGCAGACTATCCTGTAACACCAGCGACTTGCTTAGTGTATGGCAACAGTATTTCACATATGGGCCTGTGTTTCAGCCTCTGTCCTCCACCTACATACCAGGCTTAGTACATATGACATGCTGTCAGAGGTTGTTATGTAGTGAGATGTGAGTATGTCATGCTGCCATTTCTGCCATCAGTCCACTGCTGTTGTGACCACATGCATATTGTGGGGTTGGGTCCATATATGTGTGGGCTTCATCTACACAATACAAGTGTCCCCTTATGCACTCCAGAGGCCAGTGTATGTAACAGTGGTATATAGCCCTGTATTATTCAGTCTATGGGAGGGATGCACCATAACTAACCTAGGCTGTTACAGCATATGGGGGTATCAAGGGTAAACTGCCTTTAGGTATCTGGATGTACATTACCATACAATTCACCTTGGGTAAATGCAGGCCTACTGCTTCCTGCCATGCAGACTGTTCTGTTTGTCAGTGTGTTTGTGATGGTGTCAGCTATGCCTTGTTATGTAATAGATACATCCCATTGTGTCAGCTGAGGTCATTACCCCCTGGGGATTGTGTACAGAGTGTAATTTGAGGCTGCTGGACTATACATCTGCATTACTTACTGTTGATTGAGTGTTATCCTGTGGCCCAGTCTGTCTTTACTATTGTACTACTTGAAGGCCTCGGCCTGGACAGCAACATATGTCAACCTTTCCAGACTACTGTATTAATATAACTGTTTCACAGTTGCATTACTCTGTTTATATGTATGTCAGAGTCTAAACAGCTATATGACATGGCATATACAACTGTAATAGTACACAAATAAAGCTATCCCATGTATGCAAACCTGTGTATGGAGTTATATCCTTTGACCTCTCTGTGGGTATATGTTGTAGGAAACAATTGTTATTCATATGGGTGGCTCATACAGTGTCCAGTTGGGCAGGCGGCAACTGTAGGCATAGTGGCTGTTCTGTATTGTGCGCACTTTCTATATATGTATCATTATATATATATATATATATATATATATATATATATATATATGGGTCTACTTTAAAAGACCGACCTGATTATCCCCCGACACGCGGAAAACGAAGACTAAACAACCGACAGGTAAGTTTACCGACAGGGTGATTTGCCGACAGCGGAAAGACCGCTGTGGGAAAGGTGAGTGTGTTGTGATAGTGAGGACTGTAGTTTAGGGACGGGTTAAGTGAGTTAGGTTTAGGTGCAGGTAGGTTTTTCAGTGGTAAGCGTTTTCGGTCTTTCAAAGTAGACCCATATATATATATATATATATATATATATATATATATATATATATATATATAGATATATAGATATATATATATATATATATATATATATATATATATATATATATATATATATATATATATATATATATATATATATATAAATATATCTGTGTGTGTATGTGTAGTTACATATATATCTATATATATGTATATATACATATATATGTATCAGCATATATGTGTCTGTGTATATGTATCTTAGGAATGTTGATTGCTTCCACATTGTGCATTTCCTATGGTAGCCAGACTGTACCGCATGATATGTTACTGATATCAGCCTGACATCATACAGGTGAGATAGAGTATTATTAACATCTTGTGCCCATGTTGTGTCAGGTCCTGGTTATGGGATTTGCAACAGTTGGTATTGTATTGAAAAGCAGATGTGTTTGGCTGTGGGGGGGATAGCTATATGTACAAGACGTATGTTGTTTGGGCCCCCTCACCTCCATTGACGGTGCATGTTTGTTATGTTCTCTTTTATATCGATATATGTCTGCATATACCTATATAAATATATATATTTATGCTTACATATATTTATTGCTACTTCCGGTTACAGTTTCTTATACTCAGTTAGCTTCTAAATTGCTTAACCTGTGTAGGCATTGCTTATCCCCACACAAACAAGCTTAAACCCACTTACTGCTTCTTAAAAGTGTTTACTTCTGCTTACCCCAGCGCTAATTGCTTTCAAAGAAAAGAAAAAAGGTTGATAGGAAAGTGGTGAAAAAGGGGCATAAAGTTGGAAGGACAGTAGGGAATATAGCTAGGGATGTACAGGAAAGTATAGGGAAGGTCCATAGCTGTCCATTTCTTCTACAGCCAAAGCTGTGCATATACAATGATTTTGATGTAGATTTGGACACTCAAACCCCTGAGAGAGGGGTGAGGACAACAATATGTTGTTATGCCAGTTAGACCAGATTACATGTGTCCAGTGGACACATGCAAAATGGATAGCTATGTATGGTGATATTTTATTTTGGGAACAGATTGCCTTTTTTTTTTTTTTCAGGTGAGAGTAGGATGTTGGGGAGGGATAGTAGGTATATTTGGGGAGGTAGGTTGGGTAGGTTAATATCAAGAAAAACAAGACGCATACAGTGGCGATATATGACACATATGGGAGGTAAACATCTTGATGGGGAGGGGTGTTGGGAAATCAGAAGCCCATGAGCCCCCTAGTGGAAACAGTGGGACTGAGTTCCCCACCCATGGGCAGTCAACACTGCACCTTCACATTCATGAAGGTGGCTTTGCTGTGCCTGAGTCAGAGAGCCAGGCCAACCCTGTAGTAGCAACATGTGTCCCTCGAGCTGGCGTAGTAGATCTCCGACCTCCCTGTGGAGCTTGCTATGCACCACAACCCAGACTTGGTGATGGGTGACAGGTCCCTGTCCGTGCCTGCCCCCTGGGGGGTGAGCCCCATCCCCTGAGGTGGTTCCACCCAAAGGTGGTGCAGGACCAATGGATGTGGGGGTCCTGGGTTGGGCCCCAGATGTGCTGGTGCCCGGTGCCATGGCTAACTGAGGTGGGACAGGTGGGTACACTGGGATCCGCATTCCCATACATGCTATAGTGTTGGTTTATCAACATATGTGGGTTAGTAATAGTCAACACATTCCAGGATTAGGTATAACAGCATGCATAGATATTCCCATTAACCCAGACACCAGATATGGAACAGTTGCATAGCAAATGAAACACATGCATACATGGGACCACAGTGGTAATAACAACAGCATGCAGGTACATTGATGGCACCATGTCACCAATGTTGGAGTATTTCAACATAGCTCATGCAGAGAACATAGCTCATGCAGAGAACATAGCTCATGCATAGAACCAGATTTATATAATTATCAAACAATAGG
Organism: Protopterus annectens; assembly: GCF_019279795.1. NCBI lineage: Eukaryota > Metazoa > Chordata > Ceratodontiformes > Protopteridae > Protopterus > Protopterus annectens. The sequence goes on from NC_056732.1 coordinate 1,179,584,554, forward strand.
ACATATGTTCCAACATTATAGTGGAGTCATCACGTACCAGTTGAGGTGGGTATTTAGTGTATTATTGAAGATATGGTGGGGGGAGAGAAAGATGTCAATTAACAACTAGTATATTCCTGTAGTTCACATTACTTTCCTAGTCAGTGCTGTTGTCTGTACCTTACACGTATTACTACACTACCCTACTGCCATAGTTTGGACAGTGATATGGCTGTCAACAACTATATACATGGACTGGTTTTACCTGCAGTATACACCTCTTACCTGGTATACCTGTGGAGGAATTGTTTGTTAACACTAACAGTTTCTACACATACTCCCAGATTCCAGGTTGATGTTATGCACATACCTGTCCATCTCTTTTTGCACAGACTCTGGCCATGTCTTGACCACATGCAGGTGAACCAGGGCATATGTAGACTATTGCCCTCTTCAACCTTTAGTGACTTACAACACTTTTATACAGGATTTCCTAGACAGTTATATTGTGTAGCCCAGTGTAGGTGACAGTGATCAGTGATACCTTATTATTCAGAGCAACTGCTACTGTCACAGTCTCATACAGTACCAGAGTAAACAGTACCAGTACAGGGTATCAAGCTTTTATTTCTCGCCACAGTGTTCGTATCTGCTGTACATGTTTGTTAGCACTACCTGAATGTTGCCACACAAAGTATCAGATTTCACATTAGTATTATGCACATACATCTCACTCTGTTACTGTACACACTCTGGTCACAGCTTGACAACATGGGGGTGTAGATGGGACATATGTTGCTTATTACTCTCATAACATTTTGGGGAGTTGCTAGTGTGACAGGTTTGTTCTTATAGATGTGTGATAATCAGTTGTATTTCTTGTTTGCTGCCTATATGTCTGGGATCATCCCACTGATTTCCTAGGGGGACAGAGTAACAGGCAGCAGATATGGGCCAATTTACTGGACATTCTGGACATATCTGTACAGTTGTGAGGTATGATTCTGTATGCAGACTACTACCACTCCCAGGATTCAAACCATGGCTGTGTGTGCTAAAAATACAACAGTTCACATTTCAGTTGCATGTGCTATTTGGATTTTGTTGTCTGTCTTGTCACTGTTTTCTGTCTATGTCTCTCTTAGTTGTACTTAATGACCTCTGGGGATTACACCAGTCATATACAGACATTCCTACACATTTTATTTATGTTGCACAGTGTGGGTAACAGTGCTTAATACAACAGTACTATTAAGTGATTGCAAATCTACATTACCATATGATACCAGAGTACACACATGCAGTACAGCAGTTAGACCTTTATTGTCAGGCTATTATGCTTTTATTTGCATACAAACTATATGAGACTCTTCCTGCCATATTCTCTGTTGTATGCAATACTTGCCTTAAAAAAATATAGATTTTATACTGGCAATTAACTTACTGATACTTTTAGATTTATTTCCTAGGACAGTACATGCAAGAGTATTACTAACCTGCCTCACATTGCAAGCTCTCCAGGCAACATCCATGGGCCTCCTGGTTCACGTCCCACTCACTTGCCACTGTCAAGGATATATTGGGATATTTAGTCATACCTATCCATAATATACATGAGCTGGCAATTATTAAACAGGTAGTGAAGTGATATTTACACAAAGCTGGGACCTCCCCTGCCATTCTAGCCTCTTGGATCCACTGATCCAAGAGATCCATCTTTTACCGCTTAAGGTTGGCATAGTGATACCTGACCTACTCACCAGTTCAAGGTATGCCAGTGGCACTGGTGAGGTCAGGGGCGAGATGGTCCCAGACTTCTGCTTTATATTGGGAACCTTGGTACTGGCCCTGCAACAGTCTCTGCTCATGCTCATGGTCTTTGACAAGGAGTCCTGTCATGAGTCCAGACTCCTGGATGCCCCAGCGCTGTGCATGAAAGCACACTTCCTCTCCCATTCTTGACATGGTGCCTACAAGGGGAAGCTACAACCAGTTATGAGATGTATTCCTGCCTGTTGGGTTTAAGTAGGGCTGATTTCCCCCACTTTGCTTTGATTGGATGGTTTTGAAAAGGCTAAGCTATGGGCAAACCTACTTACCTGAGGTTGGCATTATTTAAAGGGGTATACCACTGGGCAAATTGAGTTAGCTGGCCTACACATTGCTTACACCTACTAAGCTGGCCTGCGCAATGCTTAGCATTGCTTAATATTTACTTTGCATTATATTTGCATTGTGGCATTGATTTATTATTCATTACATGTTATATATATATATATATATATATATATATATATATATATATATATCTATATATATATATATATATATATATATATATATGTGTGTGTGTGTGTGTGTGTCTGGGTACTTACACTGTATGGGGTCCTATTGTTTAATAGGGGACTTCAACAATCTATTACAATTACACCTCACATCTGGGCTTACTTCAGTACTCCAGTTCACATATTTATGTTATGTAGTAGGTTATCGAACATATGTCTGTATACTGATTTCTTTCATATGTTCAGTTTGTTTTTACTATAATGAGGATTTGTTTGGTGATACCTCAATCATATGTACTGCTATGATGGATTGGTAGTTAACTACTGTGACTATAGTGTACAGGGTCATGGGTTCAAAACCTGCAAGGCTGTTTATTTTGTTGCTGGGCAGAACAGCGGGTGTTGGATACAGAGTGATTAAGGCACTTTTAAGCACTTGTAAGCAGGTTTGCACAGGTTTGCATGAGGCTAAGCACTGCTAACCTTTAGTTAAATATGCTTACAGATTGTTAGCCTCCATATTGCTTAACCTGTGTGCACATTGCTTACTCCCATGCAAATGGGATGAAACCCACTTACTGGTGCTTACATATGCTTAATCCCACTTACTACTGCTTAATAGTGCTTATACTTGCTTACTACTGCTTACTCCCACTTATCACTGCAGTAATTTAGACAGTAATGTCTACTGGTTCTTGGGAAGGTGGGGGATTTGGAAGCTGTATGGAGTCATCATTCATTACACATTTTACCTTCCATTTAAATCCCTGATTCCTGTGTACATATACTGTATGGGGCACATATGATTATCTGTGGACTTTGCAACATTATGACACTGACTCATCACATCTGCATTTAATGCAGTACTCCAGTTCACAAATATATGTTATTTAGTTGATTATGCAACTAAAAATATTTGTCATAACGTGATTTGACATGGAAAATGGAATATGCTGCAGTGGGACTTGAACCACGAATGACTGCTTGTAAGGCGAATGTTCTGCCCACTACACTATTGCTATACTGCTTCATTTGCATATATCTTTCTTTTTATCCTCTTCTGCCATTTAAGCTGCATTAACCGTAGCTAAGCGATGGGCAAACACATGCACCTATGGTTAAATTTCATCTGTTTCATAAAAAAGCATCTTTATATTTTTTGTGTTAACTATTGCTCTTGTATATGTGAGGGGATGTTGCTGGGGTTATGCGTACACCTATGAGCAGTCTCGCTCATTCTTTTATGGCTTTCTGCTTTTCTTCATTGCAGGGGCATGTATATTCTGAGAGCTCTGCTCTCAAACATGCCCTCTGCACTCTTATATGCGCCGTGTAAGATTAGGAGCTCAGGCAGCAAGACTTCATTAATATGCATGGCGCGCTGCCATCCGGCGCCTAAATGACCGCTTCCGTGCAGGACTAAGCTAGTCCTGCATGGAAGAATAGTAAATCTGGGGGACCGTGTTTACTGTGACTTATAACATTCAGTTTAAGACCTAGAACCTAAAGAATACTACCACTATGAAAACAGTTTGTGCTGAAGGATTTGCCATTTATACTTCTCTCGTAACCCCTATGATTTCAGAGATATGAAAATTTGTTTGAAATGTGAGGACATCATTTGATTCTATCAAAAGGCTAAGGCTCCATCCATGGGAAGTTACAGTACAAACTTCCTGAGCCCCATTGGAGTGAATGAGTTAACAAATCAATAAACAAAACAGATTTTTTATGATATCATGGTAAAATAATGATATGGACAATAAAACATCTTTGTATTGTAAATGTTTTATGAGAAATTCTGTGTTTTCTGCACATAGTTGCAATCTGGGATATTGTATTAGAAATATTTCTCTAAGGCTCCATCTTTGAGAATGTGAAGAATATGTAAGAATTTGTTTATTTATTTATATCTGGCAGCATGTGTAACACTCACTATTGTCTCCTCTTTCACTCATTCACCAGCTTCCTTCACAGTGCTATACCTGAGGTCACTACATCCAACCCCGATATTGCAAGAGCTCTGCCATAAGGTCCAACTTCCAAGAGTTTTCACTGAGAATTTTGTTTTAGTATAATAACCTGTGGGCACTACATCTGGCCCTGATATTGCAAAAGCTCTGATATACGGGCCAACTCCCAAGAGTTTTCACTGAGATATTATTCTTTGTATAATAGCTGTGGTCACTACATCTGACCACAGTATGGCAGGAGATCTGCCATAAGGGCCAATTCCCAAGTGTTTTCACTGTATAATAGCTCATGGCCACTACATCTAACCCCAATACTGCAGGAGCTCTGCTATAAGGGCCAACCCCTAAGTGTTTTCACTGAGACTTTTGTCTTTCTATTGTAGCCTGTACTATATCCAACCATGATAATGCAGTACCTCTGTCATAATGGCCAACTCCCAATTTTTTTACAGTGAATTGTGTCTTTGTATAATAGCCTGTGGTCACTACATCTGGCCCCGATACCACTGAAGCTTTTACGTAATCATCAGTGCCCAAGTGTTTTCACTGAGAATTTTGAAATTGTATAATAGACTGTGTTCACTTCAACCAACCCTGATACTGCAGGAGCTTTACTATAATGACCAACTCCCCTTCTCCCAAGTGATTTCACCAAAAATGTTGTCTTTGTGTAATAGCCTGTGGTCACGAAATTTAACCTTGATACTGCAGGATTTTGGCCTTAAGGGCCAACTCCCAAGTGTTTTCAATGAGAATTTTGTCTTTGTATAATGTAAGAAAACTTAACTTGAAGAACCTTGCTGTTTATTACTCAAATACCTATCTATGCTGGAAATTGAGTTTAACAACCCCCCCTCCCACCGCCATCAAAAGAGCAGTATGTGCAGTCTATGGACCAATTACCAAGTTGGTCTTGTCCTTTCTCTAGAGCAGTAGTTTATGCTGTATATGCCAGTTACTTAGTCTTTCTAGCTAACAGGTTTCTGCATTCAGGAGATGAAAGAAAACCTGTACTACTTTGTACATCTCTGATAATTGCTTTGCATTAGCTATAAACAGATTACTGTCTGTTATAATTTGACCTGAGGGTGGGAGGGTCTATATAGTAGAATGTATTGCTAAATATCTCTTCACTCTTCTCTCCTCTTTCACTCAGTCAACGTCTTCCTTCATAGTACGGGTATGTGTTGTATGTTGTTACATTTATATTTGTTCTACGACTGTGTATAACAATGTATTGACCTTGGTAGTGTGCTGTATTTGCATCAATTTCATTTAAATCTGATAAGCTTTATGTATGTTGAGTCTGTGTCCTTTAACAAGTATGTAATGTCAGTTGCTGGTGTTTTGATTTATATATAAAACACTGAGCTAGCCATAATATTCCCTTACATTGTGCACTTTTTTATGTATTTTGTTGAACATTTCTCATGGTTAGTGAACTTATTTCCAAGGATCCCTGATACTGCAGGAATTCTGTAAAGCATTTTTTACTGCACTTGAGCTCAAACACAATTTCTGTTACATTAGGAAGGGTCTTTTGTACTGTGGTGGGAGCAGAACTGAATTTAACTCATCCAAGGTGGAAACCGCTAGTTTAAAGTTTATTGTGTTTTTATTTGACTGGCCTGAGAAATTAAATGTGTAAAAGTCTTTCATTTTGCTGGTATAAAATGTGCAAACATGGTTCCTTGTGCCTTGTACATAAGCAAGCCTCTGCAGATTAAAATCCTCTATAGGAAACACTGTCCATATTCTCCCAATGCTCACAGGTGCTTGAAGAGCTGCCAGTTTGTGCAGAGGGCAGTACCACCACAGCTCATCTAATTGGAGCTGCTCATTATTTGGCAATGTTTGCCAGTGGTCTGGAGAGATTCTACTGAAATCCAAAGCTTCCACTGCTAAAATGGAAAAAATAAGCACTTTTTGAGGGGGGTTTTTTGCACTTATCTGACTGTATTTTATCATTTTGCTGACTTTTTCTGTATTTTTCTGCACTTTAAAAAAAGTTGTTTTGTTGCCCTAAGTAGCTAGATCTGCTGAATCTAGACTGTATTGTTACACTTGAGCAATATTCCAGTCATCTTATCTTAGGAGGGCCCTGCCTGCACCCTTGTGGCAGAAGTGTTTAGCTTGAGCCTCATCTGAGTTGGAAATTACTAGAGTAAAGCTGATTGTGTGCTTTCCCATTAGTAGTTTAACTTAAAAGTGTTTAATTTTGCCTGTATTTAAGCTTGCCATTTTCGTGTGTTTACCCTCTTTTAACCGGAGCTGCTCAATGTATGGTAACTTTTGCCAGAGGTCTGGAAAGATTCTGATGAAATCCAAAGCATCCACTGCTAACGTCAAAAAAATAAATACCATGAGAGTTTTCTTTGCAGTTGGCTGACTGTATTTTATCATTGTGCAGCCTCATTTTGCTGATTTTTACTGTATTTTTCTGCACTTTAAAAAAGCTGTTCTGTTGCTTTAAGAAGCTAGTACATAACATAGGCTAGATTTAGATCTGCTGCATCTAGACTGTATTGTTAAACTTGAGCAGTATTCCAGCCATCTTACATTAGGAGGGCCCTGTCTGCACTTTTGTGGCAGAAGTGTGTAGTCTGAGCCTCATCTGAGTTGAACATTACTGGAGGAAAGCTCACTGTGTGCTTTCCTGTTGGTAGTTAGTTTAAAAGTGTTTAATTTCACCTGTATTTAAGCCATGCATTTGTGTGTAGCTGTGCACCACTCAATGGGGTTCAGCAGTGCTCTGTATAGATGCAAACATCTTGACAGGCAATTTTCTCCTAGACTTCTGTTAGTGAACCTTCCCAAGCTTCCCTGCTGCATTGTGGGAAATTCAGTTGAACACTGAGAAGAGTTGTCATAGTTTTCACCCATAGCCTTCAATAGAATAAGCCCTTGTTAATCCTAGAGCTAACTGAATTCCTCTTACAACTGCAACTACTGTTCATCTGCTTGTTTTATTTATTTTACTTGTTTGCTGCTCTTGAAAAACACTAGCATAGACTAGGTTCAGTTTTTTGCTGAATCTAGTACTCTTTCTGACCTTTGGAGCTTATAAAACAGTTAATATTTTGTCTGGAGAGGCCCCTCTGTAGCCTCATGACAGGGAAGTATAGTTTGGACTAATCAAGCTGTTGCAGTGCTCTGTTCAGGGCATTTTGATTGGATAATTTGAACTTTCATTGTTTCCCATTTTTCTGTTTCAAAAAGCCTGTGTTTGAACCAGTCTGTCTTGTTTGCTCAAAGCTGAAGTTAGTTAGGCCTTCTGTCCTTGCGCTACTGTTTTCCAAATAGCTGCTGAGAGACTACAAATGATAAATGCTTATTTTCAACTGTTGTCTGCACTTTCTGATTAACTAAAACAATATTTGCTGCATATCTGTTTGTCTTAACTTTGCAACTGTATTTTACTGCATTTTTTAGATTGTCTGCTAATTGAATTCCTCTTACAACTGTAATTACTGTTCATCTGCTTGTTTTGTTCATTTTACTTGTTTGCTGTACTTGAAAACCACTACCATAGACTAGGTTCAGGTTTTGCTGAATCTTGCACTGTTTATGACCTATGGAGCTTGTAAATAGTTAATCTTTTGTCTGGAGAGGTCCCCTGTGCCCTCATGGCAGCAAGGTACAGTTTGGACTAATCTAGCTAGAGTTATTGTTGCATAGTTCTATTTAGGGTGTTTTGATCAGATAAGTTGAACTTTGGATGTTTCCTGTTTTTCTGCTTTAAAAAGCCTGTGTTTGAACTGGTTTGTTCTTGTTTGTGCCTGTTTGCTCATCATGTAGCATCTCGGACTACTGTGCAGAGGGATTGATGGTTACAGACAGCTGCTGTCTAGCCTCAGAAATATGCACCTAAATTATGAATCTGGAATTACAGCTCTCATGCAAGAGATAGCAATACAGAGTGGGTTGTTAGCCCACCTTCAACTCCTACTCATGACACACAGCATACACATAGAGCAACATACGCAGAGGTACTCACGGAAAATCTACCTACATACCAGAGACCTCCAAAACATATACATACTAAACCAGCCATAAAACCCAAAACACACAATACATATAATGACATAAGCACAGTGTCTCACCATTAAAGCCCATTAGGCAATACACATTTACTCCAAATATCTTAGACACAGGAGACTCTATAGTGCGACAAACAGACTTCCTTCTCTCCAAACTGAACAAAGAGAAAGCCATGGTCAGCTGTCTTTCTGGTGCCAGCATTCACCAGATCATGCAGGCCCTCAAGTCTTTTCAACAAAAGGTACTGTTATGATTCAGTCACAGTACATGGTGTGAATGACTTGAGAAGTACCTCCTTGGACTACATGAAGAGAGACATGATTGAGCTGTCTGATTATGTGTCATAAGCAGGTATGTCACTAGCCTTGAGCAGCATATTACCCTCACCTAGGATGGTAACACAATATAGACAGAAAATCATTGATTTCAATAATGGCTTAATTTCAGGAGTCATTATAAGGGGATCCAGTTCCTGTCAGCCTGGGATGACATGATCAATAGACCTCAATGCTTTGCCAGACATAGTTTTCATCTATCACTCCTGGGATTTTGGATACTGGCAAAGGCTCTTGCTACCCCCATAGTGCCTTTTTTAGGTAATGGCACAAGGACAAAATTCCTGATGTAAAAAATTCATCAAAAACAACCTCAAGGTTATGCTGCTAAACACCAGGAGTCTTAACATGAAACTGCACTCATTGGAAGCAGTCCTCACCTTGGAAAATGCTGACATCTGTGCAGTCACACAGATCTGGTTCAAGGCTGAGGAGGGCACCCCAGCCATACTGGGTTACACCTCCTACCACATGTTCATACCATGAATGGAAGGCATGAAAACTAAAGGAGGCAGTGTATCAATATTCATTAAAAATAAATACACCTCCAGATTAGTTAGACAGTATGATTCCCTGGAGACACTTCAGGTGCAACTAACTGATGGTAAAGCACCCATTTGAGTTATTGCCAGCTACAGGACACTCTCCATGAATCAAGGCATCCACTCTGCCTTCTCTAATCTACTGGAATCCATCAAGGTACATCAGAACACCATGGTTCTGGGTGAGTTTAGTTACCAATCCACTGACTGAGTAAATTACTCGTGCTCAAACTCACCTTCCCAAAGGTTCAACAAGTTCAATAACTCCAACGTCCTGGACTAGCTGGGGGACACATCAACTAGGGGCACCAATATCTTGGATATGGTGCTCACCAATGTGGGAGACTGGAGTAGCACACCCACTGTGAGGTCTTCCCTTGTCAGATCGGACCACAAATCAGTCTCATTCAAAGTAGCTATCACACCGGACCACACCACCCCCAACAGCAACTAAAATAAAAAAAAATTCCAAACCAGATTATATCCTTCTAAAGGATGGCAAAAATAGCCTCACTGCCCCTCCTCCCTCAGCTGGAACTGGCAGCTATGCTGAGTCCTACACCAATGCTTTTTGCAAACACCTGTATTACTGCATTTATGCAATCCTGCCTGGTGAAAAAAATGTCATTAATAGGCTTTACAATAACAGGAAGACACTGTTCTCCAAAAGTAAGGGTGAGCATACCCTAAACTGGAAACACTCCCTACTCAATCAAAAACAAGAAAAATCCACTTAACCAGCACGACTTGAGTAGCATAAAACCAAAGTAAATTTACTGGGTTAGTGCTTTCATGCCTCAACAGACACTTCTTCAGACCATAAAAAACACAATAAAACAATATCATTATATATACAAAACAATGCATTCAAACCGACCTATCACAAACCCTTACTAATAAAATCATTTAAACAGCCTCCTTCCCTTCAAATGAGGTTTTAAAAGGACAGGGTCATTCAAACCTGGGTGAACATCATTATTTAACCTAACGATCCAATTTGTCTCCCTTTGTTCAAGAGTATTATTCAGATCACCAAGTCTCCCATTACTAGCAACCTGGTCTAATACTTTAAATCTAAAATTATGTGAATCATCAGTACTCATACCATGAGTTGCTAAAGCATTGGTGGGGTCACCCTTCCTGATGGCTAATAGATGTTCCCTAATCCTTTCTTTGAGCTGTCTTTTGGTCTTCCCCACATAGAAACAAGGACATGCCTGGCAAATAGCCAGATAGACAACAAAGGTACTCCTACAATCAGTCAGGTCTTGTGTAGAGTACTTATACTGGGTTATAGGATGTTCGAAAACCTGATGTGTGTCTATAAATGTACAGAAATTACATTGCCCACACATAGACGTAAAGCCTTCTCTGGGTCCATGGAAGGACCTATTTACATCATAGCATAATAAACATTTCAAATTGCTCTTATTTTTAAATACAAACCTAGGATTTGAACCCACTACCTGACCTATCTTATCATTTAACAATAATACCGGCCAGTGTTTCTTAGTAGTATCACAAAAGAAACCATGGTCACTGGTGTAATGCATCAGAAAAATAATAGTGTTGACCTTTCTATTACTATACCTAGCAGGCTGCATTCTGTCTACATTCAATATAGGTGTGGCTACAGTAGATTGCAACGGTGTAACTTCCTTTTCTCATAATATTAACCACTCTATCAGAATAGCCCCTCTCCCTAAACTCATCTGATAACTTAGACAAATCCCTTTCAAATACACTCTGTACACTGTCAAGACGAGATGTTCGCATTCCTTGACCCTTCATAACATTCCTAAAAATTCTATGTGGGTGCATACTATCTCTGCTTATCATAGTATTCACACGGCATTCTTTTCTATATAACTTAGTAGCTATGGAACCATCACTATTTCTATAAATGCTAACATCCAAGAAATCAATGGCATCCATAGAAAAGTTATAAGTAAATCTCAAGAATGCCGTAGTAGTATGTAAGTAGTCAACAGAGTCTGGAATCAAGCTAGGTGAACCCCACCATAAAATAAAAAGATCATCAACAAATCTCTTGAAGAAAACAATATCTCTCTTAAAAGGAAGATGATTCAAAACAAATGTGTTTTCCCAGCTACTCATAACAAGATTTGCATAACTATTAGCGCAGGGGGTGCCCATGGCCACCCCCTGCTTTTGCCAAAAATATTTATCATCAGCTTAAACAAACAAATAAGACTTCTTGTGAAGTCCACCAAAGCAAACTCCAAGTCCGAATTAGCATCCTCAATTAAGGACAACCATAATGCATTCTTTAGTTACAGCCATAGCCTAAAATGTAAGACCCAGATTTTCTCGCTGAACTGGTATTTAATGATACCACATACACTGAGCCTGTGGACATAGCAAACCTGTTAGCTGACAGGTTCTGTGAAAACTTCACTCCTCTGTCTCCACTACACATACCCCATGACATTCCTTCCACCTGTCCTCCACCTTGTATCTTTAGAGAACAGGTCATAAATGCCTTCACTCTAAAGAGCTTAACCTGGTATGTGACATTAATAGAAGCTGCTGGAGGGATAGATTTGTCTCCCAGATGTTACTGCACCTGTGGAACAAACTCCTAATTTATGTCAAGCAGAGAACCTCATTGGCTCCCTTCAATCACAAATCGGGGCAATTGGATAGGTAACCATAAATTCACCTCAGGGGTTCAACCTGTGTCTCTCTTGTACAGAGGAAATAGGTGCTGATCATGGAAACAAGGGCAAAACTTGGCTAGGCTTGTAAGGGACCTAAGGCCATTAGCCTTATCAGTTCCTATGATCTTACGATCCTATGATCTGGTCAAACTAGCCCACTCCCCAAAAGTAGTTATGGTAAAAACCTGCAATAATCAATAGTCAGTTTCCAACCATTTGTACTACCAGCCTGATTGACATGGGCATCCTGAGGCAATGTAGTAATTGCCTCATGTATACTGACAACCACTTATAGGTTTATAGGTTCATAGGTTGATACTAGGCTATCTGCCCTAGGGCATTTATAAGCCTAGCCAGAGTGTGTTTGGCTTTCACCACCCTTTTAGATTAGTTGACTGTGCCTCTGTATAGTAGGTCACAGAAAATAGCCCTTTTAAGGCTAGTTTACTGTGCCTCTGTCTAGTAGGGACATAGAAGAGATCCCAGGGGTAAACCTACGATCTCCCATCCACTCGTCAAGATTTCTCTTGAAGAGGATCATTGAGGGGCCCTGCCTAACATGGATTGGATTATGTTCCAGAGTGAGGGGAGCCACTGGGATATGAATCTGTCTCTCCAGCATGTCCTATTTATTTCTGTGCTGAGGTTTAAGTCCCTGGAGCGTGTAGCTCTAAGGGATTTGGATTTCCTGAGGTGGAGCATGTCCATTAATTCTGATCTGGACATGGCTTTATACGTCAGGCACAGATCGCCTCTGAGTAGGCAGTAAGTAACTGAGTAGAGCTGGAGTTTCTTAAGCCTAACTGCGTAGGGCATCTGTTTGAGTCCCTTGATCCTCTTGGTGAGGTACTTTTGGGGTCCTTCCAGTTGCTGCAGGTGTCAGGTAAGGTACATCCCAAATGGGGCATTGTATTCAATTATGGGGCTGATGAGTGATGAGTAGAGGGGCACAATGACCTCTCTTGTGACCTCTTTATTCCTAAAAGAAGCAAATATAATAAGTGAGAGATGTAATTACACTATGAATTTGGAATCAATTCTCTCACATAGCAACAAACGGAACATTAAACAGGTTGTTAGCCCACACACACACTTACACACACACACACACACACACACACACACACACACACACACACACACACACACACACACACACACACACAAAGGCAGGTGATGTGTTATTACATACCCTACCTCACTACTATTACACAATGGATCTCACCTTCATACAGGCACATGTGACTGGTTACAAATGGTATGCAATTGTCTGCAGCAGGACATCACTCTATGTCACAACAGATAAACCCTGATACATGGAGGTACTCAAAAGAAGCCTACCAAAAAGATCAGAGAACACTCAAGTGCAAACCAAGAGACCTACCAAGCGCAAACCACTTGCACACACTGCAAAGCAAATAGAATCCACTACACATAACACACACACCAGTGTCTCAGCAAATAAGCCCATAAGGAAAACACCTTAAAACAAAATGTCCTGGTCATAGGCAACTCCATAGTGAGGCACACAGATGTTCCCCTCACCAGAGTGGACAAGGAGACAGTTACAGTCAGCTGCCTGTCAGGTGTCAGGATCCGTCAAATCATGCATGCACTCAAGTCACTCAATAACAATTACCACCATGATTCTATCATAGTACATCTTCGGATGAATGACTGGGACATACCTCTCTAGATTATATGAAGAGAGACATGACTGAACTCTCAGATTACATGTCCCAGGCAGGTATGTCCCTATCCTTAAGCAGTATTCTACCTTCACCCAAGATGATGGCACAGTTTAGACAAAAAATGATTGACTTCAACAAATGGCTTGGCTTCTGGTGTCAATCCACAGGGATCCAGTATCTGTCAGCCTGAGAAGACATGGTTGACAGACCACACTGCTTTGCCAGAGATGTTTTTCAATTTTCTCTTATAGGATTTTTGATATTGGCAAAGCTGCTTGCCTCCTCCATTGTGCCTTCTTTAGGCAATGTCAAAAAACAAAATTTCTGACTTAAAAATCCACTCAAGACAAGCTCAAGGTTATGCTGCTTAATGCTAGTAGCCTAAACAGGAAATTGCACTCCCTGGAAGAACTCCTAGCCTTGGAAGATGCTAATGTCTACGCAGTCACTGAGATGTGGTTCAAGGCCACAGACAGCACCCTGGCTGTGCAAGGCTACAATTCCTTCCTCATGTTTAGACCTCAAAACGAGTGTGAAAGAACCAAAGGTGGAGCTGTAGCCATCTTCATTAATGCCAAATACACCTCAAGACTGATTAAACAGTATTACTCTCTTGAGATACTCTAGGTCCAACTAACTATAGGTAAAGCAAGCTACCACATCATTGTTAGCTACAGGTCCTCCAACATGAATCAAGAGAGGCACACCACCTATCTAGCCTTACTAGAGTCACTCAATATACAGCCAAACACTTTCTTCAAGGGTCATTTCAACTATCCTTCCATTGACTGGGCAACATACATGAGCAGAAACATGCTTGCACTGACGTTCCTGGAATATGTCAATACAAATGTCCTGGAGTAGCTAATGTCCTAGACATAGTACTCATCAACATGTGGGGGGGGGGGTCACTGCACTACCCCCCTGTGTTGCACTCCCCAGTAAGGTCAGACCATAAATCTGTCTCATTTGAAGTAACAATCAGACCTGACACCCCCACAGGAGCAAAAAAAAAAAAAAAATGAAAAATTTCTCCAAAGCAAACTACAGCCTACTAGGCAATGGTATAAAAAGTTTCAACCCTCCTGCTAACACAGCCAACACTCCTATGCAGAGGAGTAAACACATGCCCTGTATAACCATGTAAGCAACTATATAGAGTGGACTGTACCTGACTAGATCAAAACCAAGTCCTTCTGAAAAAAACAGGCCAGGTGAACCTCAAGTATAAATAAGTTATATAACAAAAGGAAGAAACTGATGTAGAACAAGAGGGAAGTTATTCAGCAGAAGAAGAATACCTTCTGCAGCATGAACAAGTAAATCAAATATCTTTTAAAGTCCTCTAAAGCTACCTATGAAGCTAAATTAGCATCCCTAGCTACAGATGATCATAAGGCATTCTTTAGCTACTTCTGAAATCTAAAAGGGAATGCCCAACTATGTGGCGAACATATAGTAGATGGTACCTCTCATACTGAACCTGTGGAAATTGCCAAACTGCTTGCTGACAGATTGGTGCAAACTTCACACCCCTGCCCCTACCACCCATGCCCCAAAGCATACCTGGCACCAGTCCTCTACCTAGTATCTTAGTATCTCCAAAGAGCAGGTCATATCCACATGCTCCAAGGCCAAAGACATGGCTTCTGTGGGACCAGATAACATCCCAGGCTGATCACTAAACAATCTAAAACAAGACCTAGCATAACCATTCGGCAGTCTCTTTACTGTCAACATGAGCAATGACTTTGTTCCAGCAGAGTGGAAAACAGCAACATAAATCCCCTTGCACGAAGGGGTCCATCAGCCAACCCTGGGCACTATCTCCAAAATTCTGGAAAAATGTATACACAATCAAGTCTTACACTACCTTCTGCAAGAAAATCTACTCACACCTACCCAACATGGCTTTCGTCCCATGCACAGCACTACTACAGCTCTCCTGTCTTTCCTAAACTCTGTATCACTAGCCAGAGACAGTAACACACTTATTTCCTGTCCCTTCATTGACCTCTCTAACGCCTTTGATGCAGTCTTGCATAAACTTCTCCTTAAACTAGCAAACTTATACTTCTCTCCATCCACCATATCTTGGTTTAACAGCTATCTCTCTGATAGACTCCAATCAGTCAAATGACTCTCAGCTTTCTCCCCTCTTCTTCCTGTTAAAATGGGTGTTCCATAAGGCTTCATCCGTGGGCCCCTTCTTTTTAACATCTTTACCAACCTTCTCTACTTTTCCTGTCCTGGATCCTCACTGATACAATATGCAGATGATTTTACACTTATCACTATTGCTGAATAACCAACTCAACTAAAATCAGACACACAGTCCTCTTTTAACTCTGTAGAAAACTGGCTTTCTGAAAACCAACTTATCCTTTATCCAAATAAATCCAAATTACTACTCTTTCTCCCTAAAAACCTTAACCGCATAAAGTCTTCCTTCTCCATACTGTCACAAAATAATACTCAAATACAGGTGGACACCAGTACAAAACTCATAGGTGTTACTATTGATGATAGACTAACCTTTGATTTGCACGTCAATAATTGTATCCGAAAAACACTTCTCAAGTTAGGTCTCCTCTATAGAAACAAAAAAATATCTTACCAAAGCAGCAAAACTAACCCTTGCAAATGCCTACCTCATACCCACTTTACTTTATAGCTCCCAAATTCTCACCAGCCTCAACACTGGACTACTAAACACGTTAGCAACAACTTATAACAGGATTGCCAGATTTGCTGCCCAAAATTTTTACAAATCCCATCACTGTCTCTCACTAAAAGAACTAAATTAGCTAGAATTACCTAACCTGCTTCAGTATAATCAGTTTCTGATTATTCATTCCATTCTCTACAATCCCTCTTTCTGTCCAACTATCTCATCTCTAATCTCTCATTACCTACCCACTAGATTACTCTGCAGTTCTGAACAAGGCCTACTAAAACTCTGCAAGCCAAGGACCAAAATGGGTCACCTAGTCTATAGCTTTAACCCTTCCAAGGCCTGGAATAGTGTACCACTAGATATAAGATCTCTTCAACATCCCAGTCAATTCAAAACCATTGAATTGCTGCTCATGGTAGCTTGTGTTTATTTCATCTAGTTTCTGTGGATGCATAGGGTAGTTGAGTTAATTGGATAATGGCGGAGCAGAATGTAGGAAGGTTTGTTTATTTTGTAGCTGCTTTATGGGTAATTGTTTATCGGTTAAAGTATACTAAGTAAGGGTTTTATTTAAGGTTTTTATTAACTACATAGGAGGAAATTATTTAGCATAGGTTGCGGGGAATGTTTTTGTGCTTACTAACGGTATTGGGAAAATCATGTGGTAATATGTTACTGTGGTCGGTGTGGATTACTAGTCTGTATGTGTCAGTGTTTTGTAAGTCAACATTCTGACAGTTGCTTATGTGAGGTTTCAGTGTTCTGTAGTTTCATTCTTTTGGGCACGGTGTTTCAAGTGTCGATCATGTGATATGTCGGTCTAGTAAAGTAGACGCATATATAGACACACACTGTATTACTGTGGTTGTCTGTCAGTATACTTCCTGTTAATCTACTTTCCGCTTGCATTCATAAACTTTTTTACTATCTCTCTGCTCTTCTACTTGCCCAGTATTCTCTTGTTCTGACTAACTGTGATCCTCCCTCCATCTCTTTTTATAATAAATATTAACTTATTGCCTCAATATAATATAACATTATAGAAGGGTATGTCTCTTTCCTTTCCTTTCATAGCCTGTGGTCAATGCATCTGACCCTAATACTGCACAAGCTCTGCCATAAGGGCCAATTTCCAAGCATTTTCACAGAAAATTGTGTTTTAATATAATGTAAGCAAATTTAACTTGAAGAACTTGATGTGTATTACCTTCAACTAGTGAAATACCTGTCTGTGCTGAAAACTGGCTTTAACACCCCCCCCCCCCAAAAAAAAGAGCAGAGTGTGCACTGTAAGGACCAGTTGCTAAGTTGGCCACTGTTCATTCTCTTGATCAATATTTTACACTATATATGCTAGCTAGTTAGTGTACTTGGTTTCTGCATTCAGGAAATGAAAGAAAGTCTGTTGTACTTTGTACCTCTCTGCTAATTGCTTGTTATTGGCTATAAAATGATCACTCTTTGTTATAATTTGACCTGAGATAGGAATGACAATTTGTTATGTGAACTTACTTGGTTTCACATCGCTAATTAATTGCCTCTCACACCATAGCAAGACTTCAAATTCACTATTAGACTGGATCCTAATATGAGGTCCTAGCAAATACACCACCTCTAGTACAATGTCTGACTGTCTCAGTGATCATCTCCCAAACTAAACAACCAAACATCTCATAAATACGCTTAAACAGCATGTTTATAAAACAAGATTCAGCCTTTCCTAATTTAACAAAGAAATGTTCATTACTGTCCTATCATATATTTACTGCAATTTCCTAAAAATTATCCCCTTAGATGATACTTTTTCTGAATATCATGTACACTTCCTAGAATAAAGAGACTAAAACAAATAACGTAATTCAGCTCTCCAAAAATAATAGACTGCTTATGTTAGTTAAAGAAAAAGCATGGAAAGAATGTCAAAAATGTAAAGCACCACAGTATCTTGAAAACTTCAGAATGCCTCTCAATCATACTAAAAAGCAAATTAATGAAGACAAAAAACTATACTCTAATAACTTTCAGAAGAATAACAATAAACACAACCCTAAAAAACACTGGACAGCCATTAAAAAAACTTGCATCCCTGACATAATTCAACCATAACCCCTCTCCCAATAACTCATCACTCAAAACCACAATACAGTTCAACTCTTATTTTGTAAACAGTATAGCATCACTAAACAAGGATTCTCCAACATCTAATCCTAACCCTGCATAGAATCTACAAATCACTACATTTGCTTTCATCTTCAAACCTGTGTCTACATCCCATATAAAACTACTCTGAAACATACTCACGCCATGCTCCACTTCACTTGATGATTTTCCAAGCAAGTTCTCCTATTCCCCATACAACATGGTTTCCATCTTTCCCATAGTACTAGCATTGTACTTCTAACCTATACAGATACTGTAAATAAAGCTAAAAATAATGGCAATCTAGTCTCCTTATTTCTAGATATGTCTAAAGCTTTCAACAAAATTTGTCACACCAAACTTCTACTTCAAGTGCCCTCATTAGTCTCTCTCATCCCATCCTCCTATGGTTCAAAAGCTACATATCCAGTAGGTATCAGTCGGCAAAATGGCATTCAACCCTCTCGCCATTCCTCCCAGTCACCACCTGTGTACCACAAGGCCCTATCATTGTTCCCCTCCTCCTTAGCATTCTCATCAACACCCTCTACACATCTACATAATAGACACCCTCTACACATCCACACAATAGACCTATCTAATATAGTAGGCAGATGACTCAACATTCATTTGCACACCTCTAAAAATTACTTTCAGAGTAACATGAAACATGGCTTTTAAACTCACAACTAATGCTCATCCCTAAAAAAAAAACTAGTGCTTTTTTCCCAAAGTCACACTCCCATGAAAAATCAAAATTGAAATTCCTCTCTCTGGATGACACAACCATTGAAGTTACTTCTCATAGCAAATTATTAGGGATGATAGTGGATGACAATTTTACATTTGACCTGCACATACAAAATTACATAACAAAAACTCATCAAAAACTTGGGATGCTTTATAGAGCCAAAAACTTTCTCAACAAAGTAACTTAAACTACCCTTCCAACTACATATCTCCTAGCCACACTTCTTTATGGTACTCCCATCTCTGCTAACCTTCAGCCATCACAAAAATCAAAAACTTAAACAATGTTATAGCAAAGTTGCTCAATTTGCATCAAGTTTTCAAAGCCCACTACTGTATAGCACTAAAAAACCTAAGTTGCTTAGGACTATCACATTAACTAAATATACACAGCATCTTACCACCTGTAACATTATCCACAATCCATCTGCTTGCGCAGCACTAAATAACATTCTACACAATTGTGTTCCCAGTCAGTCATTACAATCCAATGACCAAAAACTCCTATCTGTCCACAAACCTATCAAATCTGCATTTTCTGTACTTGTACCATGTTGCTAAGGCCTGGAACTGCTTATCTCTGTCCATCAAGTCAATACCGTCCCTCCCACCATTCCAAACCATTCTGAGAGACTTCCTAGCCAAAAGCTGGCTCTGTTCTTGCTCAACACTAGGAGAAACTATATCCCTAAATGTGAACAAATACCCATTCATACCTTGAATCTCCTTACTCTCCTTTCTTCACTCATTTTTTTACCTCTATCAGTTTCTGTCCCCTGACTTTCTCTCTAAATACACCACAATCCTGCTTTTCTCTAACTTTGTATTGCAATTCCTGTTTGTTTTATAATAACTTACCTTTAATTTCTCTATAAACTGGCTGACAGTTCTCTAAACTATTAAATCATTACATATAAATTGCATCTATTCTTAACCAATTTTTTCATATCATGTTTAATTTGGAATAATTATTTAAACTGTAGTTTTTATGCATTGTTTTTAAAGACTGTAAAATTATTATTCTTAAAATGTTTTATAATACTTTGGGACTTTTCTTCCCAGCCTCCACTGAAAATTGGTTCCTACACAATCAGCCTTCCCAGTAATCAAATATCAATAAATAAATAAATGAGTTTGTTTACCAGGGTAATGCACTGGTCAATACTGACAAGTTTCAGAGTCAGCCAGAGAAAATACATAATATTTCACAAACACAAATAACAGCAATAAGCCCAGTTTTACTTACATACATACATACATACATATATAAATACATGCATGCAAATATTTCAAGCATGGGCAATAATGCTCTTCTAGCCAATAAACCAAAACAGTCATTCCCAAAATAAATGTCCTAGTTGTACTTCTTGTGTACCCCTTTGAATAGGTAAGAGGTGACTCCCATGCTAACTGTATTTATTATCCTTTATTGTGCAAAGCACAATACATCTCATCATTTAATACACTGAAATCTTTTCAAATCAGACAATATAGTACATGTAACCATGACTGGGTGGTTTACCTTGCAGTATGCACAAGTAGAGCCTTTTATGTATGTCAAACTTGTCATATATGGAAGCCATGAAAAGCTGTGCACCTTAGTGATATTAGGGCCAAACAGGATAGAAGTGCCCTATATAAACATAGACTGATCATAAGAGAGCAATATATGTCTTCATTGGTATATATAAAATATATAGAATGAAGTGCCCTATATAAACATACCCAGGGATTCATGAAGCTCGGCGCAAGGCTGGTGTTAGGCTTGCGCCGACCATGTGGCATGCAGATGGCACAGTAGCGCCATATGCATATTAATGAAGGTGCGCTTCCGTCACATCCATGTGCATAGGAAATGTGTGTGAGTGCATGGGGCATGTCGAAGTGCCGCACAGAAGCGTGGTCATGTCGGCTGTTTACATGCAACCTAAAATGCTGAATATTACAGTCTGACTGCAATAGTAATCACACCTGTCAGTATCCATGGATAGTGAAACGTATGCAAAGCATGCAAGACAGTTCTTGCGAACACAAAAATAAGGAGCAAACACAAATGCACGTAGCCGAATATCGAGTCCCCATCCCTCAAACAAATGACATTTAAAACCCCATGCCCGT
>NC_056732.1:1179610764-1179680764 GCF_019279795.1 Protopterus annectens
CAGACCAGGCATATGATAGTGGGAGGTCCAATAAACAAACGTTTACCTCCCACACCTCCCTAGCTAGGCCAATCAGACATACAGATGTGCAATAAAGGTAAATACACCGCTGCTTTACAGACAACCGGCAGGAAAGTACCAGTGGGAAAGATCTGCAAGGTCTACACTTTAAACATGGATCACGGGGTCCTTTGCAGGACACCAAAAATTCACCATGCAGGCGAACATATGATGATTGATGCGACCAGGATGCAGCTGTACAAGAACAGTAGGTTGTGCAAGTCTGATAACACATGGGTTGACAAAATGTAAGACATGTGTCCCAAAACGGGGAGAGTGGGCAGTGTGTAGGGGTGTGTTCATACCCCAGCTGCGCTCACAGTAAGTATGAGTCATGAGTGTTGTAGAGGGTTGTCAGGTAGGGGAATCATGGGTATGCAATAATTGGCCTAAGTGTGTAGCTGTTGGTTGGCAAAGATGTATTAAGCCCGCCCAGTGGAAGTACTTAATATTCCTATGTGGGCACAGCAGAAGCTCATACCTCCCAAACCTGAAGAGCATATCTACTGGATAGTCCGTAAACCATTTGGGAAATACATAGGGATTATATCAGTGTCCTGTACTCGATTATCATTTATGTCCGTGATTACGAATCAGAATCTAACACAGTCTTAACTAAACCCTTCCAGTACTAGTGATATTAGGTCAACAGGTGGCGGAATACATGTAATGACTAATGACAACATATAGATATATATATACATATATATATATATATATATATATATATATATATATATATATAGATATATATATATATATATATATATATATATATAT
Organism: Protopterus annectens; assembly: GCF_019279795.1. Taxonomy (NCBI): domain Eukaryota; kingdom Metazoa; phylum Chordata; order Ceratodontiformes; family Protopteridae; genus Protopterus; species Protopterus annectens. The sequence goes on from NC_056732.1 coordinate 1,179,611,605, forward strand.
ATATATATATATATATATATATATATATATATATATATATATATATATATATATATATATATATATATATATATATATATATATATATATATATATATATATATATATATATATATATATATTATATATGTTACTGTAGACATACACATGTATATACCTAGGTTACAGTACAGCAATTATGGGTAACATATGTTCAGACCGGGCATATGTTAGTGGGAGGTCCATTCAACTAACGTCTACCTCCCACACCCCTGCTAGGCCGGTGAGGCATACAGACATGCAATAAAGATAAATACACAGCTGCTTTTCAGACCACCTGCAGGAAAGTACCAGTGGGAGAGATCTGCAAGGTCTAAACTTTAAACATTGATCACAAGGTCCCTTGTGGGACACCAAAAATTTCCCTAATAGGAAACCCAATCATGATTGATGCGACCAGGATGTAGCCAAACACGGAACAGTAGGTTGTGCAAGTCTGATAACACATGGTTTGACAAAACGTATGACATGTGTCCTGAGACAAGGAGAGTGGGCAGTGTTTAGGGGTGTGTTCATATCCCAGCTGCGCTCACAGTAAGGATGAGTCATGAGTGCTGTAGAGGTGTGTCAGGTATGGGAATCATGGGTCTGCAATAATGGGTGTAAGTGTGCAGGTGTTGGTTGGCAGAGATGTACTGGGCCTGCCCCGTGGAAGTAATTAATATTCCAATGTGGGCATAGCAGATGCCCATTCCTCCCAAACCATAGGAGCACATCTACTGGATAGTCCGTAAACCATTTGGGGAACACATAGGGACTATATCAGTGCCCTGTACCCGATTATCCTGGATGTCCGTGATTACGAATCAGAATCTAGCACAGTCCTAACTAAACACTTCCAGAACTAGTGATATTAGGTGGATAGGTAGCGGAATACACGTGATGACTAATGACAACATATATGAGTCATAAACAGCATGTACCTCGACAAATGTGAATGAATACATATGCCTGTGACTGTCAGTGTGTCAGGTTAATAGAACCAACCATCTAAATGTGTCCCTGAGGGTGTTATGCAGTGTCCCTGATACAGTATTCATTCTCCCCCATTCGTTTGTGAGGTCTACTAGTGACGGAAAGCTCATATTCTGCCGACTACCTTAGGTAGATGATAGCATAATAATTTGGGGTTACCACCTGTTCGCCTTTGTGAGGGACACTCCCCTTTGGGCAGTTGCGTCCTGCAAAATGAATGTTATTATGGCACATGGCCTGTGATTTCGAGAAAAGAATCCATATATTGTCTGTAGTTGTTGCATAAAATGATTTTGTTGTATCTGAAACACCTAGATGTTATAGGAAACAGTATTAGCAACTATAATGCTACAAGAATAACCTTTACTTATGCAAACCAGTGAAGTAGTCAATTTTCTACTGGCTGTGGGTATGTGTTGCCTTGCCAACTCTGACATCTGTACATATAGGTCCTATAGGGCTGCCACCTTTCCAAATGGCCAAAGTGTGACCTGCTCCATAGAAATGTCATAAGTACCAGGTCAGAACATACCTACAGCCGTGCATAGTACAGAAATATATGTATTAGCACAAATCAAAGCTTAGTCTATCAGCAGTCAAGTTGCTTATGCTACTTCACATAACATAGAGAAGTGTCATTTATACAATAACCATTACATGCAACTATTAGAGAAACGTAGAATATAATATTGTCCTGTAATCAGGACTTTTGCTATGCCTAGATTATTCTTGCATGACACATACGCCTAATGAGGGACTGTCCCACGCAAAGTGGGACAGGTTTTAATCCTAAAGTCTCACTTCGGCCAATTTAAAAGGTGGAAAACCTACAATAGGTATGCGGTAGAATGACCCGGCAGATGAATGTGGTTCCCAAAACACATTTACTTGTCTGCATTGCAGAGTATCAGTTCCCATGTATCAGCCAGATGGGAGCAGATTGTATGAGGAACACATATATAATATGATTAACTCACTGGACAGGCCGCCGATTCCGTACAGTCGAACGTCATGCCATCGCCTAATGGTCAGCCATACCTGATACTGTAATCATGTAGTCCAATGTAATAGGCATCCCAAGGGATCATGACCACCCAGCATGAGTTACAATTGCAAGCACCAATGTCAGTGCATGTGCAAGTGAGGGAGCGAGCGGGTGTAAGCGTGTTTGGCTACCAGTATGCGAGTATTGCACTGTTAAAGAAATGTGGAGTCTAAACAAGTATAAGAAGCTGTAACCAGAGTTCAGCAGTGCTTAACACCACGCAAACCCACACACAAATGCTCCCAGCTGCTGCAATGTGCGTTACTCACTCCGTATCCAATGGCCTTGTTCTGGCCGCAAACAAAGAACCATCCTTTGCAAGTGTTGGTTGCAACACCCTGCACACACAACTAATCTGAATTAACAATACACCATGGCAAATATACAGACAATAGACAGTACCACACACATACCATATAGCACAGTCATCCAACAGTATAGCAATATACCGGCAGATATGTCTGGACCACTGGTGTTTGCAGACCTGGCCGTCTTGTGTTTAAGTGTGTGAGCATGCCCAGTATGATTGTTATGCATGTTGTTGACTGACATTACCATCATACCTTCATGTGTTTGAGCATGCCCAGTATGGTCAACTGGATCACATGTGTTACATGTCCAGGTAGTCAGTACTGTGGTGCCGACTCCTGCGTTGTACACTGACAGGTGGCATGCTGTGTCTGCAGGGTATCCATCGGTCATGTAGCATTGACTGTTGCTACATTTCTGCTCAGCATGGGGGAACATCCAACTGTATCCACATTCCTACACAGCACCGGGGAGGGGCTCACATGACTGTTACATGTGTACGTTGGAAGGGGGACATAGCTGACAGTTGTACACTTTTGCTACTACTGTACTGGTATGTCAGGTACTCCATTTCAGTGTGTGGACCTACCTAATGTGCTGGCTAAAGGCATACCAGTGTACTCCAGATCCTAGCTTTAATTACCAACATATTGGTTTCAGACGTCCTAGCCTTCACAACCTACATCCAACTGCCTGGCCTGCTGTAGTCTGTCTGTGTGTGTCTGTGGGGGGGGGGACATCCATTGGGCATATTCAGAGGCCATTGTACAGCATTTGTCTGTGTTGGTCTACACCTGTCCAGCTGGTTGAGACTTGTGTGGGCTGTATGGACACACATGATGTTCAGCCCATAACCTGTAGTGGGTTAGGACATCCTGTATACTACTGGCTACTATTGTGACCCCGGTATGTGCTACAGATGTCATGGTGACACTATGGACGTGTACTGTTCACTGCTCTAACATTCGGCCACCAAATTCCCTTGCATGCTCACATCCATACCATAGCTACAGGTAAAAACACATTCTAATACAACTGCCAATTGGTAGGTTGATTGACTTACATTGAGGGTGTGCCAGACCTGAGGATGGTGCTGGCAGACTGCCTTTGTCATATGCATGCAGTGCACTTCCTATACATGGCTGAGCCAGGTAGTGTCATGTTTGGCATCCCTTTTACTGTCTGTGCGAGTCAAAGAGGGTGACATTCCCTGGGTACTTACTGTGTCAGAGCATATGTGCATGCATTGCCTCTTTGCCAAGGCCAGGTCATACTGTGCACACCTCCTTTTGCCTACTAGGTCCGGCTCAGGTAGTTCCTCCTCCGAGTCACTCTGTGCCTGTACAGGCCTTGGCATTGGTGGGTGGCTGTGTGGCCCTGCCGAATGCTGTTCCTGCTGCATCTGTTTCCACAGGATCATATTGTGTAGCATAGCACATACCATAACAATTAGGGTGCATGTAGCTGCTGAATACTGCAAGGCTCCACCTGATGTGTCCTGACACCGGAACTGTGACCTGAGCATTCCAAACACACTCTCAATTATATATCTTGCCTGTGCGAGTGCCTCATTATGGTGTAATTGTTCAGGTGTGTGTGCATTTCTGATGGGTGTCATCAGCCACGGCTCCATTGGGTACCCAGCATCCCCCACTAGGTAACCGTAGGGGATGTCCATATTGGCAAAGATGTGGGACAACTGCGTCAGATGCCATATATCGGAATCGTCATAGCTTCCAGGGCAGCCAGCACACACATTCAGTATAATGCCCTGGGCATCACATATGACCAGGCAGTTGATGGAGAGGATGCCATTGCGGTTAATGTAGGTCCTACCCCGCTCACCAGGTGGTGCTTTGATGCATACGTGCGTGCAGGCTATGGCACCCACTACCCCTGGGTAGTCTGCCATTTGGTGGAAGAGACGCATATTGATGGTCAACACCTCACGTGTGTTGAGGAAATGTACGTGCTCACTGGCATGTGATGACATGGCATCTAGGAACTGGTGGAATACTCTGGATGCAGATGCCTGTGAGATCCCCATGATATCCCCAGTTGTGCTTTGGGAGGTACCTTTGGCTAGAATACCTAGGCCTACACATACATTGGTATCAACTGGGATGGGTTTCCTTTAGCCTGTTCGATGTGTCAGGTGTGGCCATCACAGCTCAGCAATCTGCTGTAGGAGGTCTCTGTCCACCCCATAGCGCTCCACTATCTCCAGCTCATGTAGCCCCTGGTAGGTTACATTTGGTCTGTAAAGTCTTCTATCTCTCCTCACTGAGGGTTGTTCGGCAGCATTCACATCCTCACCACCCTCAGCCTCCTGCACATGTTGGTCTATGTTGCCTGCTGCAGCCCTTCTCATTTCATTGGATTGTTTCATAAAATTTCCCTGCATGTATACACTGGTGGTGTAGTGTGTGGAAAAAACCTGTGTGTATGGTGCTTCATCACTTTATCGTAGTGTTCTGGGCTGGGCTGGGCCTGTAATCTGCTGATTGTGCTAATTATCACCTGTTTGCGCATCTTGTTCACCTTGACTACTCTCCTACTGCTGTTGTCCCTCCCAATTGCACTAGGCAAGTATAGACACATCCCTAGCTTAGCCGTGCTAAGGCAGGAGCAATCCCAAGACACAGGGCTCCAATGTACGTACAGTATGCCTGACACCACCTCCATGCTTTCACCTATATTCGAGTCCTGCACCCCGCTATCTATACACATACACTCTTGGGATCTGCATCACACCCTGGGGATAAACAAAATTCATTATTTTCCACCTCATTTGCATAGTATTGTCTTCTAATGCATAGTTACATGACCCATAATGAGTCTCTAAAATAATAACCACTGCTTACTGTCACGCAGATCCACACAACTGGTTAAAAGTGCCTTACTATCACTGTATTCGATGTCCCTTGTTCTTCCCAGCAGCAAAATAACTGGTCTCTACATGCCTCAAACCCGGGACCCTGCACACCACAGACGATGGGCTTTACCACTGAGCCATGGCAGATATACATACATCCAATGTGTTCACATACAGATCATCCAGCACAGGCATTCAACAGTATAGGACATGTATTCCATCATGTAGATTTATGTGTGCTAATGTCCACATATGTATATGTATATGTATATGTATATGTATATATATATATACACACACACACACACACACACACTCACACACACACACACACACACACACACACTCACACACACACATAAACATATACACACACATACGTAGATATAGAATATATATCACAACAGCGGACCACGTGACACCAAAGCATTAGACAAAAATGAAAAGGAAACCATGTGTGCCTCCTGCATTATGTACTGGTGTTACTATCAAGGCAAGTGTGTTTTGTTGTGTCACACGGGTCAGACTGTATTAAGGGTAAGATTAGGGCTGCTGACATTTACTCACCAGACCTATTGGCGAATGTATGTGTATGACTTGCCAACCCAGTCTCTTGGGCGATTGTGACATTTATGGACACTATATAGGAAAACAACAAAACACGCTCAACACATCCTGGAGCTAGCCACTCACAGATACCAACACATAGGATATGACTGCCAAGCACAGACACCTGTCATGCCTTGGAATAGAACACCTACCTATCTATTCTATCACACTACAGCATTACGCAATTACAGAATGCGCTACTGAGATTACTGGGACACTGCACTCCCAGAGGCATACTTCTAGATGGGTGACATCATCAGCAATGAAAAAGATGCTGATAGGGTTTGTATGGAGCGTGAGCAGTCTAAAAGCATATTACTGTCCCCAGGCAGACAGAGACAAACACATGCTAGTGGTGTGATCAGGACAACTGCCTATCTACGGACCACTATTGCAACACTACATAGGTACGAGACACGCCACAGACACTACACCTTTTAAGACTGTCACTATGACCTTCTAGGAATGTGGACATCGACATAGATGCTGGCAGTTACGATGTACATACCTGTGAACCAGTGTCTTCAATGTAGGAATCCATCCTGAAGTGGAGTATGGCCATCTGTTGCCTGGATGACCACTATCACTATAAAGGGTTACAATGGCCATGCCCATACACATAGAGGCACATAACCGACACAAGGTGTCACTGGGCATGCTCACACACTTAGTAGCACATGTCCGTTTGGAATGCACTATGTTCCATCTACACAACATCATACTGGGCATGCTCACACACTTAGTAGCAAAGGGCTGTTTTGTATGCACTCTGATTCTAAACACGGAAGGGCACAGTGTGTCAATAGTTGTCACTGTTAGCATGAATGCTGCACTACATATATCTGACATCGGTCTTCTACACAATGTCTGCTGCTGTCCATCACCTTAGATGTACCAATCTAAACCTGGGACACTAATACCACCCATGGTGATGTCCTGCCAGGAGTGGCTACTTCACCCATATAGTGCCATTCATAGACAAATGTCCTGAGACCAGGTTAACACCCTGACACCTAGAGGACAACTGTATTATATGTGTATGCTAAACAGTGCTAGATGTGTAGCGTTCGTAATCACAGCTGCAAATCTAGATCCAACAATGAGGAATACTAGCATCTGTGCAGTGAGGAACACCTGGCTGAAGGGTCAGTTGTGCACAATAGCACTACCACCGTATACCTCGGATACAGACATGTGGACCATAACACCGTTATGGACCGCTCCAGGTGGTGGTGTCCCCACGTACATGAAGGCCACTCACATGTACTGACCAGTACACCCTCAAAAGCCATCACAGATGTGTCAGGTGCAGATCACAGTGTCAAAAGCCGCATTCTAGGATGTAGCCCTCAGACATCACCATGTCCTTGGACCAGCAACACACATCCATACATGTGGCAGAACATACATTAGTACAACACCATGTGACCCATGACAAGTGGACTGTACCTAGCTCTACAGCAACTGTGCAGACTACCCATGTAATGACACAGTTGCATCATGTGTTATGCAATGCAATGATACCACTGTTCATAACCAGGTCAGCTGTACACATAACAGGGGCCCTGGGTCATATACAGCTGTAACAGATGACTGTTGCTGTACACCAGTAAATACACTCATGTTTGGATATGACATACATGTAACTGCCATGGATATGTACATGCCCCACACACACACAACACATATGTACATAGCATAGCTGTTGCTGTCCTTCGTGCAGACAGGTGGCTACAGCAATTACACACATGCACATGGAAGGTAGGTCTATGGCTGTTGAATGCTAACAGTACATAAGGTGTGATAGCAATGTTGACTGAGTTAACATTCCCTTTGCACTGGTTACCCATGACAACTATCATATCATACAACAGTCCATGTGTCATGTATGTCATCACACATGTCCACCAATTGCAATGCCTACAAACATGGCTAAATGACAGGAATGAAGGACCTACATACATGTACATGTAGTGGTATGCATTCAGCTACCATGCATGTGCAGTAGCTGATGTTTGCAGGTGATCTGTGTCTTACTACAACATGCAGTTGCAATGCAGCCCCATCATTGTCAACTGTATATGGTGAAATACTGACAGTACGGTAAGATGTACATCAGGTATGGACGGATGTGTGGACATAAAGTGGTGGACCAACTTTGCAGATGGATGTTTGCTGAAGACAGCTCACAGGTGTGTCACAAGCCATCCTACCATAACATGTGCAAACACTAAGCTATGTTTCTGTTAATTGAAGGGGAAGACATACAACCTACACAGTGGTCAGGTTGTCACTGACTGTAAATCACTTGACACCTGTAACACCTAAGACCTCCCGTGTGCATATATCAGCACAATTGCCAAAGGTAGTGTCGGTACACATTGTAATGTGGGCAATACTGCTGCATGTCTGTCATACGTATCATAAGATAGCAGGTGTTTGATTCACAGTACTGCCATGTGTGTTTGCTTGTGTGTCCATATATGCCACGTATGGTGGGGAATACATCCCAATTGTTACACACCCCTGTACACTGTTGTAGAGATCTGTATATACTGCAGTGTAAAAAGCAAGACATAGGCAGGGGTGGGGTGTGTATCACACACATGTGAGCTATCTGTATGTGCATGACATAGGTGCATTCAATTGTGGACTCCACAGTGTGTGTGTGTGTGTGTGTGTGTGTGTGTGTGTGTGTATGTGTGTGTTTGTATGTATGTATGGCTGTCTGGTCCATGGAGTGAAGATGTATGTTACCATAGTGAACAGATAGGACCCCTAACCCCTCCAGGTGATGCAATCTACTACCCTGTTGATGCCGTCAATCTTAGGTATTACTGACTACCTGTACATGTTCATTCTCTGTGTCACGTCATATGGGTGCACAGTACTGTAATGGTGATTACCACATAGGAAGGAGTCCTCACCTCAACACTATCAAGTGTGTGTGTGTGTTACAGTGTCATTGACCCCGTGCATGTGGGCGTGTTACTGTGTCTGAATGCATGTTTGCGAATACCTGCATATGTGTGTGTGTGTGTGTGTGTGTGTGTGTGTGTGTGTGTGTGTGTGTGTGTGTGTGTGTAGTTGTGTGTTCTCATCCTGTAATGTGAATGTGTATTACTGCTACACAGTGAGGCCTCAAGCTATCAACTGGCCTCTACCCTTTTCATCAGCTAGACCACTATGTAAACTCCCCGCCCCATGTAACTGTACTTGTGATGTCACCCAGTATGGCTGTCACATCTCTAGCCACTGTAGCTTAGTACACAGCTCACATGCTCCTGGATCAGTAGATGTGTAGACATCTTTGGAATGTCAGCCTTTCTAACAGTGAGGTTGAAGCTACGTATAGCATGCTGGTATGGCCATACATGCCTGTGAGTAGTCCACATTTACACATGGGAAACTGCAAACACTGGTACTCAATGGCACATGCAATTAGACCTGATGGAGGGAAGCAGGACATCATTACCAACATGCTATTACTGTTGTTACCAAGAAATATACTGTGAACAGAAAACAATGCATTCTAAACCTCGTCTACATGATATGTCTGCTGCATGTCAACAGTACACAACAATTGTAATCTACACTTATCTCCCTATTCTGTTCACCCTGTGCATCAGACCATATGAGCATGTCCCTGCATCGATGGTGTGGATGACAGGGATGCAACACAGGCATCATCATATGCACAGGGTGATAATGTTTGCCAGGGGCCTAGGCTGCACCAGTGGATGACATCATGTGTGTGGGTTAAGGCCTGTGATCTAATTGGCCATGTGTGGTTGTTATGCATGTGAGTGTTGCGGTGCCCTACAGATGTTTCTGGTGTGTGCGTGTATCTATTAACACAGAGCTGCCATGTGTCTGGCCTACACAGGGGTACTATTGACAGCTCCAGACTGTACAGACCAGGATTTACAGCTCACGGTGTCCGGCCATGGACACGTGACCTGTGCCTGCCAGGGGTTGCACGGGCACTACCAGGCAGAGGTACAGATTGGGTACTGTCCGATAACACATGCCCACTAGAACTGTGTCCCCGTTGGGACCATCCAGGGCCATGTCCATGTGGCTTGCTGTGTCTTGGTGTGGACAGTGCAGCACCAGCTGCACTGCTGCTGCTACCACCACTATGGGAGCAGGCATGTGAGGTAGCTCGTTCACATAGACCTGCACCAAGTGATGTAGCTGGCCTACATCCACGTGCCCTATGCCTCACTCCTACCAGATGTTCCAGCACAAACAGCTCATGCTCGCGAACTGTCATGCCATGGTCAAGGATTTCAACCATATCACCCAATTGTCTGTCCAAAACATCAGCAATCTGCTGTTGAGCATTTGCCAATGCTTGGATGTTGTCATTTAAAGAATAGATAGTAGCCCTCTGAAGCCTCTGTCCTTCTCTGTTCTGCCATCCAGCACGTGCCTGTGCTGCTATTACAGTCTGAAACATGCATCTGGTGACACCAGCTGCTGCACTCTGTCCTGCAGGGGCATGTCAGCCAGAGGTCCTCCTATGAGCAGCACTGGCCACATGCCTGTGTGGCACATCTCCAGTCATTTGACTGACAACATGGTGTGAATACACACCTTCCATAGCCACCACACATTCCTGTTCCAAACTACCACACGCTAACTTTCCTTCCTCTATGGCCACTGGTGATGGGATATGCGATGGCAAGAGAACTGTGTGCGGGGATGAGGGGGATATAGGTGGAATGGCAACCAATGGCACAGATTCAGCCCCTGACAACCCTGCCTGTGCCTCAAGCATATGTTCATCATCACTGCTAGAGTCTGTGGGGACGCTAACATCAGATGGACCAAAGGAGGGTAATGCACCTACATCACCTGTGAAGGCAAACAAAGACTCTACATTACAATACAGACACACACACACACACACACACACACACACACACACACACACACACACACACACACACACACACACACACTTAGACACACACACACACACACACACACACACACACACACACACACACACACACACACACACACACACACACACACACACACACACACACACACACACACACACACACACACACACACACACACACACACACACACACACACACACACACACACACACACACACACACACACACACACACCATGCATGAGATTTGACAGAAGGCATGCAACATGCATGTGATACAGCATGCAGCTCAGACAATAATAGTGGTAGTTATCATGCATCCCTGGGTTGCACACAACAGCAAGCATGTGTCATAGCAGAAGCCATGCATTTCACACAATCATGGTAGTAAGCATGCATCCCTGTGTTACACCATGTGGACCAGCATGGGTTAACAGTTCACATGGCTGATGTGAGGCATATGTCCTTGACATTAACATGTAGTATGACATGTAATCTGCTGATGTGTGCATTGACATGCATACATGTTTGAGACAATGGTGTCCTGACACATGTACAGCAGTGTAATGGTGTCACATTGCAGTGTTGTCTGTACACCCTACAGATAAAATGCACTTTTAGCAGATGTGCATGACCATTGAAGGGTATTATGAGGTGTCTATATTGCTATACAGTGTGAAGTACAGACACAGTGCCATTACATGGAATCATGAGGCGTCTGTGTTGCTATACAGTGTGGATTACACACACATTGCATAGCCATGACTCTGTGCATACACAATACATATATACTGTGGATTGTGGCCCACGTCGCTGAGGTGTATACACACTAAACCATGACTTGTAATGTGTGACAGGTCACCGAAGAACATACGGATGTCACCCCTGCACATCTGCTAACATATTGTAGCTGCCTGGCAACCATGTCCACACATGGCAGACTTGTCAATACACCATGTCCCACATGACATTTGTGTACCACACACACGAGGTGCACGGCTGACAGTGATGTCCAACAGCAGCAAGGGAAATGTACTGTATCTGTGGCCTGATGTGGTTGTCTGTGTATGTATGTGGATGCTGTAGAGGTGACTACTGTCATGCTGTGGCACAGTCATGATGTTCAACACATCTTATGTGGTCGAATTAAGTGACACCTCCACAAGCTGTGCACAGACATGTAGGATGTCCAGTGTTCTACATCTGCAATATAACCATTCAACAAAGGCTATAGTTGGACCATGTGTAGCCAATGTACAACAGGGTGTACACACAAACACATCACATCTACTGTGTGTTGCTACATGTCTCTGGTCATCCTCCATGGCCATGTGTGAACATGTGTTGATCAAATGGTTGTGATGGCCATCTATCAAACATGTCTGTGTTGTCCCATATGACATACACCCATAGATGTCAGATACACCACTGTCCACAGGGTTATGCAGACAAAGCATTGTATGTTTGGTATGTGGGGTATGTTTTATGGGATAGTGAGACAATGTTGCAGCTGGACCACTGCATGTCATGGACATGTCAGATGGCACATCACAATGTGTGCACTCATTGCAGGGGCATATTCCACAATGGTGAATCTTGTGGGCTGCCCATACACCAGCTCACTGTGTAGTACTGTTTGTGTACCCCACATGTGTAGTTCGGATGTATAGTACATATTCCTACATTGAACAACACCTCCACTGTTGTATGCACAGCTGTCCACACATCTAGCAATGACAGTTTCTGTGGTTTCATGTCCGTGTTTCACTTAGTTTGTAAGTATTGCACATGGGTAGCCAGTGTGATGGATTAAAGATGTGACCTCTATATTGTGACTGGACCATACATTATGTGTACATGTGTTAACTGGCCACATGGTGAATAGATCTGTGCATTAACATGCCTGATACTTATAACTGTCTCACCTGCAATGGCCTGCTGTCTCTGTGGAATGCCAGAGGTACCTATATAGGGGTGACACAGCAGTATGATCATTATCCACGACTGTATGACAGCTACAGGGTGCAATGTGCATGTTAACACATTTGCCAGTACTATAGGATATACTATGGAGTATGCACATGTGTGCATACACAGAGTAGCATACTATAGTATGCGGCATGTGTGTATACATGCCTTGCATATGATGCTACATTACATATTGTACAGTGACACATGCAACTAAATGGGATATAATTGTTAAATGTGCAGTAGTGACTTACCAGGCAACTCCAGGCTCGGTGGTTGAGAGACACCCACCTCCATGATGGCAGCTAGGGTTTGTGGATGCTGTTCTGATGGTGTCCCCAGGTTGGCCAGTAGTTCCTCGGTACATGTGAGTGGGGGCTGGGTTAGTGGCCCACCACCTGTTGCACCTTGTTCCCTGGTGATTGCATTTGCACATTGTTTCGCACATCTGATCAGGTCCATGCAGTGTCTGCGCACCTGCTGGTATGTGCGGTTATGGCCACCCACATCATTAACCCTCCTGTGAAGTTCCTGCCACAGGTCATCACGCTGATGTGCATGCTGTGGCACATGACTAAACAAGGCGTCATAGTTATCTTGGAGGTAAGGTATAAGGGCCTCATCCTCCAAGTGGGTATAAGCTGGGAGCCTTGCTCGAGGCATATCTGGAAGACATAATGATGGAGACAGGTCACAGTATCTCAGAGATGCACAGAGATACAGCTGCACACACATGTGTATTACATTTAGTACATATGAACGATTGTCTTTGCAAATCTTCATGACACTGACACCACTGGCATGTTTGTGTCACACACATGTGACACCCAATGGGGATTGGATATTATCAACATATATGTGTGCCATCTGATTACATTGCTCATACTCCATGTGAATGCTGTCTTGATGTGGGTATGTCTGTTTGCCTGTACTGGTGTTCTTACCTATCAGCACATGCCTGGATGTGTCCACATTAATGCTGTCAACCTTGATGCTGTGTATATGTTACATATCAGCACATACACTGCCTTAACGGACATGAACTGTGACAATGCAGACATGCACATGGAAACCTTTACATGCATGTGTTTTTGCCATATACATCTACACGGCACTGTACAGCAGTTCAACATCCTACCACGTATCACCTGTGTTACACATGGGACAATGGCTAGCCGGATGGTATTTGCAGGGATGGTTATCAACTATAGCATGTACGGCCAAGGTCATGTAGTAGTCTGTATGCCCTGGGCCATGTATGAGCATAGGATGTAAGGTTTTCCAGCTGTAGCTGACAGACATGTTTCCAGTGCCAGGTGAAGCAGTGCCACATAACTGATCCAGATGGTTAATGATACATCTACCATGTGGTCATCACACCATGTCTGACAGAGGTGAAATGTGCAGCTTTGCTGGACAGGGTTGCGTAGTATGGCAGGAGTATGTAATGTGTATGTCACAAGGATCTGTCCAGCATGTGGCGATCTTTGTACTAGGAAGGTGGATGTCCCGAAACATGTATTTCAGATCAGGATATGTACGTGTAGCATGTCCAACTTCACAGTGTTGGACATGTCTTTATGCAGGGTAGGCATCATGCTACATAGTGGAGATGAGGATTGTGAAGGCTGGTGTCGCCCATCCAAACATGGGCAATACCCCTTAAAGGTGATATGTGGTCTGATATTGGTCACTTGAGTGATGAGTATGGCTGCACAATGATCTCCATGCTCATGGATAGCATATTGTCATGACTAGGGTTGCCTCTTATGACTACCTAATAGGCTTGGTGATGTCTCTAGCTCAGGGAAGTAAACTGCACAGCACCATCCCTTACACACAGTCTCCATTATGTTGACTACTGCCTAGGTGGCAGTTCATGGGTACAGGGTAATTAACCTAGTGGTGACAATGCAATATGCAGCCATCATATTGTGCACATATGTCACACATCACCCACAAAGCCTATTCTATATGTTGTCCACAACACTGAGTCAGCTATTGCTCCTGGGTCATAGCCATTCACATACTTACATACACAGATGCCTCACATTTGTCTGTGTGGTATGGGCTACAATGAGGGGAGTACAACAAATTAACCCTTTTTTACTGCAGCGACTACTGGTGTGATATGCACATATCACTCAGACACCTTTTGTAGTGTTGGTTCTGTCAACAGTCCACTGGCAGAACACTCCTGTGACATACAAAGGTACATCTAGATTACGGAGTGTAGGTGGAACACAGTATAGGTGATGATGTTCTATGACCTGTCACAGGTATGATATGCAGTGTGAAATCATCCGTACTGTCATCTACATCTGTACTGTTAACAACATATATGTTGATTAAGGTTCATGGACTTTCAGACCAGACTCAGCAGGGTAATCGTGCAGTGCCTCCCATTATGAGTGGTGTCTCCACTTTGTGGGTTGTGATAACTGTTGGTGTGCACCATTCAGTGTTTTCACAGACTGACATGAAGCTATGTTTTACATGATGTGTATGTGTAGAGCAAACTGTTTTGCCATATGTGTATGATACAACCAGGGATGTGGACAGGTCAGATGCAGCCTGAGCGCACCTTGTACCATCATAGTTATGGTTACAGGGGCTCTGTAGTGTTCATGGATATGTGATTGTGTACCTGTTGGGGGGGCAGTGTGTTTATGTTATCCGACACCCTATCTGTATTTCTTATTCATGCTCAGCACTTTTTCAGAACATGTAGCACTTCATGAGCTACTAATTACTATAGCACTCAATCCTCCTCATTACCGACAGGTAAACACTGTTTGTACGTTTCCCGCTTGCTTAGAGTAAAACAGCTGTTGTACACACTTTCCT
The DNA here is from genome assembly GCF_019279795.1 of Protopterus annectens. Lineage (NCBI taxonomy): Eukaryota > Metazoa > Chordata > Ceratodontiformes > Protopteridae > Protopterus > Protopterus annectens. The sequence goes on from NC_056732.1 coordinate 1,179,627,184, forward strand.
CACATATCTAGTGGGAAATAGTTAAATATTCAGGCATGTCCAAGTGTCAATTCCCAGTGTTATCGCCTATCTATATGATGAATATGGGCATCATGAGGCAATATAGAAATTGTCTTGTGTACATAGTCAATGCTCCCCTCCTAACATACAACACTACAACCTCTGGGAGATGCACATATGTAGCCATGTTGGAGGTAAAGCTCTCTCCAACCCAGACTGAACCTGACAATCATGTGGGGATGTTAAATGTTTGCACCACACCATCCTCATCACATAGTATCACTAGAGCTCCACACCACAGGCCACACATAGTAAGACTACAACATTTGCGGAGCCTCTCAATACTACTCTGTCTAAGCAACAGAGAACTCCAAAGCAGAAATGCAGGCAGCCCCCATCACCCAACACAACACCAATTACTTATAGCCCACAGACTCAGTGTGCCCATCAACTACAGCCAATAGGGCAATATAGCATATCCAACACACTAGTCATAGGTGACTCTATAGGCGGTCACACTGATGTCCCACTCAACAGGCTACACAAGGTGATAGTCACTTTCAGCTGGCTGTCAGGTAACAGGATCTGCAACATAACCTATGCACTCAGGTCACTCCTCAACAGGTACAATATGACTGTGTCATTCTCCATGTTAGTGTGAATGCCCTGAGATGTAACTTCCTGGACTACATGTACAGAGACATGGAATAGCTCTCCAATCTTGTAGCCCAGGCAGGTATTGCCCTAGCACTAAGAAGCATTTGGCGTTCGTCCACATTGATAATGCAGAACAAGGATTAAATTATTCACTTCAACAGTTGGCTATGCTTCTGGTGTCATTTCAAGGTAGCCAGTATCTGTCTGCTTTGAATGACATGGTCGATGGAACACGATGCCCTGGGATTATGGATAATGTCTAAGGCTCTTGCTGCTCCTATAGTGCCTGTTTTAGGCACGGTTCAAATAACATATTCACCACCATAACAGGAACAGGCAAGCAAAACCTGAGGGTAATGCTACTCAGTGCTTGACATCTTCATCTCAAACACACTCACCCGAGGCACTCCTTGTAATGGACCACTTCGATATCTGTGCAGTGACTGGGACCTGCTTCTAGGCTCCTGCGAGCACACCTGCACTACCAGCCTATTACTCAGACCACACCTTTCAGTCATGTAACCAGGACCAGAACACCCACAATGGAGGTGTGTCCATATTTCCCAAGGATATACACACCTCCAGGCTGGTTGCTTAGCACAATGCATCAGAGGTAATCCAAGTGCAACTAACTGTGGCCATAACTGCTATACAAATTGTAGCTTGCTACAGATTCCACAGCATACCCCACAGTTAATGTTCCCCACTTCTTGGTGTACAGAAAAGTAGGGTTCAAACAGAAACTACTGATGTGCGACTGACACTACCTCACCATTAACTGGGATACCTACTCATGTACCAACACATTAGGCCAATGCTTTCTGGGATTCATAACCTCCAATCGGCTGGATCAACCTATCCACACCACCAACAGGGCCAACAATATCCTAGACCTGGACATTACCAACATGTGTGACTGGTGTTCCACACCTGGGGTTATCTCCTCATTGGTCAGATCTGAACGTACGCTAATCACCTTTGTTATCCACATCCCACCACCACACCCTTTATGGAAAATGCAGTACAATGTTTCTACAAAGCCAACTTCAGGCTTCTTATGACAGCAGTAGCAAACATCATGACACCCTTGCAGATGGAAAATACAGTTACAACCGCTGAATCATACACAACTGCACTTAATTAGCACTTACATGACTGCATGGATCATGCTATCCTAAATAGAGCCATAATGGTACCCACCAGAAAATGGATGCCACTCTGGTGGTCCACTGCCATGGACATAATGTACAACAGAAGGTGGAGACTGTTGCAAAGTAGAGTACAATACCATGAGTGGGGTAGCTCCCCGGTCAGCCTCAGTAGGAATCTGAGATCCTTTATCACATCCTCCAAATCTAGCTACGTAAACATTACTGTGACTCATTCCAAGGACTACCACAAAGCATTCTAGATGTATGTCACTACTCTCGATGGCAATACCCACATCTGCTCTGACATACAGCAGTTAGGCACGAACATTACAGAACCGACTGATATTGGCAACATCCAGGCAGATAGGTTCAGTGCTAACTTTACACCCCTCTCACACCCTAAAGGGCCCAAATCTATACAGGAACAATACAGAGTCCCTGCAGTCACAACTACGCAGTTCAAAGCTGCACTCTCTAAAGCCAGGAACACAGAATCCATATGACTGTACAACATCCCAAGCTGCGATTTACACGAACTTCAGAATGAAATGGCTCCCCACTTGGGCATCAAATTCACTAATAGACTTGCATCAGGCATTGTGGCCCCTGAATAGTGCACAGCAATAGTTATCACACTCGACAAAGGTGGCACCACAATGGACCAGGGGAACTATTGCCCTATACGCCTGACTAGACTGTTCTGCAAGGCTATGGAGCACATCATCATGGATCTTATTCACAGAGACATTGTTGGCCTCCAAACCTTTGATCCCACCCAGTTTGGATTTTGTTAGGGCCAGACCATGACTCCTATACCTGGTGGAGTCCTTTGAGACAGTTACCAAGGCAGTAGATGAGGGTAAGGAGGTCCACACAGCCTACCTTGTCCTCTCAAAGGCTTTCAACACCGTTCCTCTTTCTGGTATTGTCAACATACACATACACCTGCACATCAACCACTATGTCATGAGATGTTATGAAATGTGGCTCACGGACAGAACACACACAGTGAGGGTAGTATACCCTAGTTCCTACTGTAAATCAGTTACAATTGGCGTCCCCCAGTCCTCGGTCACAGGGCCCCTCATGTTCAGTATATGCTTCTCCGAGGTACAGGCTAGCACAGAAGGACTTACCCTGAATAGATTTGCAGACGACTGAAAACTGGGGGCCATGATTGATTCACCAGCTGATACAGACACCCTCCATAAGGGTGTCACTGGGATGGATACCTGGTGTCAATAACATGGCCTCAAACTGCATGCCACAAGTTGCATAGACATCCCCTTTGGATTACACCAATCACCCACTGACTATCACATAGGTGGTAGTCCCCTACATATATAAGACATAATAAGGGATCTTTGAACCTAAGTAGATAGCACCCACTCCTTTGATAACCATATTGCCAAGGTAGCGTGGATATCCTTCTACGTGGCCACCCAAATCTCTAATGGGTTTGTAGCCAGAACAAAGGCAGCCATTGTACATCTCTACTTATGAAACACATTAAAGGGTACAACACCCCATTTGGGATGTACCTTATGAAACAATAGCACCGGCTTTAAATACCACAACATTACCACACCAAGAGGATTACTGACCTCCGAAGGATGACGTATGCAGCCCAACTAAAGAAACCCCAACTGTACTCATTTGCATACTGCATACTCAGAGGTGATCTCTGCTGAGCATACAAGGTCCATGTCCAAAACAATATTAATGGATTTGCTCCACATAAGCAAAAGCCATTGAGAGCCACATGCTCTGGGATATGTACCTAAACACAATGATGACTAGGGCGTGCTGGAGGGATACATTCCTGATCCAGACACTTACCATGCTTTGGAACATGATTCCTATGTACATCAGGTAGGGACCCTCCCTAGCACTCTTTAAGATGTACCTCGATGGATGGATGGGAGACAGACATGTATGCCAGGGATCACTGCAGTGGCTCTGCTGTAAAAAGGTGCAGGAAACGAATGGTTCTGCTGTTCACAGGCACAGGACACTAACCTAGGGAGGTGCCGCAAGTGAAAGCACTGTAGTTAGGCTTACAAATGGACTTGGCCAGACAGCATAGTACCTAACTATGAACCTATGAAGCTATTACATGTCCTTTGTGCATGTATAATTGACTAGCTCTTCCATTTCAATTAGCTATCATGCTGATACACTGTCTATACCTACAAGTCATATGTATCCTGTTATTGTGTATTGTACATGCCAATAGACATACCTGATGCTTGCATAATATAGCATTAATGCTATATAAAATGTTAGACATATCTACCTACAATACTATACATTTAACAATTTTGCAACAATATCCCATAATGCAAATCATATTTGCACAGCAGGACCACCTTAGACATGTTATTCTCAGTTATACGCCCATACATATGCCTACTGTTACAATATATCAACATATACTATCCCCTGTTATGGCACATACTTGTTGGACAAACACTGCCACTGACAGTGGCTGGAGTGGAATTGTTGTGTTTAAAGTCCTTATGTAGCATCCCTTGTGGTGTTTGAGGTGTTTACCTTGTGGCTCACAGCAGTACACACAATTTTTATGAGCGTTACTATGCTCAACAATACATCACTACATAATACCTTTTCCCACTATATGCATTGCATACACTTTCATTAATACAGAACAGGCACTACATACAGTAACATACTGAGTGTTCTACATACCTTCTTAGTAGTCCGAGTTGACTATAATATCAGTCCTATTCCTTTACTGTTTTAACAGTTTTCTTGCATGTATATACAGTTTGAATGTATGACAAACCATCCTTTTATATGTAGATACCAGTAACATGTGGTATCCTGCCACCAGTTGATGTTCCGGAGTAGATGATTACATGCACATCAGCTGTGCAGCTACTCCATTAGCCAATTACATGGCAACAGTGGGGTATAATTGACTACTCCACTTGGGCGTTGTCCCTTTGCCCTACCTTCGAGGAAGGCGGCCTGGATGTGTTGTTTGTGATGAATTGCAACAGTTATATGAAGAGACACAGAGATATTTTAACTTCATGGCACCCGTGGATTGTGTGTAATGGCTAGAGGATGTAGTTCTACATGTGTGTAGCTGTTATATCAGGCGTCTGATATGGGATTATTGCAAACAAACCCTGTAACATTGGCATCTGTTCCATTGTACAACAGCAACAATTTCACATAGGGCCATTATAGTGTGTCTCTCACAAGGTATGCTAAGGCTTCTGCAGATATCATAGAGTGAGTGGATGTTTGTGATGTTATTACAGTCTGTATTGCAATTGTTTCAGATGTGGGGGAGATGTAGGTGGGTGTACATGGCAGATGAAGGTGTGTAAGAACTGAATTTATACATATTCCATATGTGTGTGAGGGCTCCTTCCCTAATTGATGACCTATCATTTAGTAGACCAATACTATGGTTATTGCAGGCTTATTTATTAAGCCATTGTTAATTGGTTCCTATATAGCATGCAGGTGATTTTGGTCCTTCAATCCCTTCGGAAATACATCAGTATGTAATGAAATGTTGCTACATGAAAGCTGTCTCATGTATTTCTGTCACAGATATTTGCACTCATTGCAGTTGTTTTGGTGACTGAACCTCTTCGGCTTGGGTTGCCACCTTTTCAAATGGCCATAGTGGGACATTTGCAGGACACACATCAAATTTTAGAGGCCGACACATACCAACAGTCAGTACAAAGTATATAACTTTACATATATGCCTATATAAAAGCTTATATTCTTGTAGCGGTTTACTTGCTTATCCTGTTTCTTGTTACATGTAGGTATGTTACCTACAGATGACTATTTTATGCAACCATTACATTAACTATGGAACATGCAGAACGTCTTGAGATTGTAGGACATTAGTATTTGTACTCATTTTGGTCAGGACACTACCGCACATAGAGGGACTGCCCCTCACAAGGTGAGACAGGTGGTAACCCTATGTTTAGCTCATGTCCATAGCACATATTTGTAATAGTGTATTATAGCAATAACCCATGCCTGGGTGTGGGTAATGGTGAATTTACATGCGGTTGGTGTAGTTTGTTCACTAGGGCGAATCCCGAATGGCCAAACAAAGACAACTGTAGGTAAATCCAGCATTACCCACACCCAGGCATGGGTTATCGCTATAATATCGTCTCCATATCCTTTGTTCATAACGTTCGGTCATAGCGGAATTTGTGATTGCTATGGTACATGTTGTGCACATATTTGAAGACTTCAACTGCTGTATACGGCATACCCATGGATTCAGGAACACACACATTTCCAACAACCACATTACCATTCACAGACTCCCAAACCCCATAATACCGAACACTCAAACTCATGACAGTCAAACTCCTGGAACTAACACAAACACAGAACATGCACACACAGACACACTGCTACTCATCACATCCAAAAAAACCATCCTACACTACATACGGCCAGGTGGCCATGCCCCATACGCACCCCATGTGGGTGGCTGTGCCCCCCACACCACACCTACTGCAATAATCTACCTCTGAGATAGCACGAACAGAAACACGAAGCAAACACACACACACACACACACACACACACACACACACACACACACACACACACACACACACGCACACACACACACACACACGCATTACAGTCCCATGGAAACACACACCACACTCAGAACACACACTTACACATACTACAGCAATCAGAAACACACTTAAGCACAGTACCTACCTGGACCGCATTCTAGTGTTCCGGTACTGTGGTCTTTCGGTCTTTAACATCGTGATAACGCGTGTTGGTATGTAAAGCATTCGGTATTTGGTAGTATCCTATTTATATGTACCTCCATGGTTGTGTACATGTTGTTAACATATCTATATATTTGCATATATATGTATATCCATATATATTGACATATATCTCTCTATCACCCTTTCTCCCTTTCTATCTCTATAATATATATATATATATATATATATATATATATATATATATATATATATATATATATATATATATATATATATATATATATATATATATATATATATATATATATATATATATATATATATATATATATATATATATATATATATATACATACATGTAGATATAGACATAGATGCAGATATTAATATATATATATATATATATATATGGATCTACTTCACAATGCCGAAATTTCAGAATGCTGACAACCATATGGCCAACACAATATGACCGACATCCGAAATCTCGACAGTGTAAGTAGACTCATGTAAAAGGAAAATAAAATTTCCTTTCAACTACTAGCAGGAGGGCTCCGCCTCCCACCCCCCCATAACTTTAATATACCAACTCCAAGATCGTTCTACAGTGCAGGAATGGAAATCTTCCCATTCCGCACTATAGTGAGATGCCGGTTCTGCACTGTCGGCATTCAATGTCGATTATATGGTGTCGCCATATGGTTGTCGCATTCTGGAGTGTCGGCAATATATATATATATATATATATATATATATATATATACATATATATATATATATATATATATATATATATATATATAGAGAGAGAGAGAGAGAGAGATAAATGTAGATATAAATATAGATATAGATATTAATATATGATTATGCATGTGTGTATGTGTGTGTGTGTGTGTGTGTGTGTGTGTGTGTGTGTGTGTGTGTGTGTGTGTGTGCATATCTGCATATTCGCACATCTGATCAGGTCCATGCAGTGTCTGCGCACCTGCTGGTATGTGCGGTTATGGCCACCCACATCATTAACCCTCCTGTGAAGTTCCTGCCACAGGTCATCACGCTGATGTGCATGCTGTGGCACATGGCTAAACAAGGCATCATAGTTATCTTGGAGGTAAGGTATAAGGGCCTCATCCTCCAAGTGGGTATAAGATGGGAGCCTTGCTCGAGGCATATCTGGAAGACATAATGATGGAGACAGGTCACAGTATCTCAGAGATGCACAGAGATACAGCTGCACACACATGTGTTTTACATTTAGTACATATGAACGGTTGTCTTTGCAAATCTTCATGACACTGACATCACTGGCATGTTTGTGTCACACACATGTGACACCCAATGGGGATTGGATATTATCACCATATATGTGTGCCACCTGATTACATTGCTCATACTCCATGTGAATGCTGTCTTGATGTGGGTATGTCTGTTTGCCTGTACTGGTGTTCTTACCTATCAGCACATGCCTGGATGTGTCCACATTAATGCTGTTGACCTTGATGCTGTGTATATGTCACATATCAGCACATACACTGCCTTAACGGACATGACCTTTGACGATGCAGACATGCACACGGAAACCTTTACATGCATGTATTTTTGCCATATACATCTACACGGCACTGTACAGCAGTTCAACATCCTACCACGTATCGGCTGTGTTACACATGGGACAATGGCTAGCTGGATGGTATCTGCAGGGATGGTTATCAACTATAGCATGTACAGCCAAGGTCATGTAGTAGTCTGTATGCCCTGGGCCATGTATGAGCATAGGATGTAAGGTTTTCCAGCTGTAGCTGACAGACATGTTTCCAGTGCCAGGTGAAGCAGTGCCACATAACTGATCCAGATGGTTAATGATACATCTACCATGTGGTCATCACACCATGTCTGACAGTGGTGAAATGTGCAGCTTTGCTGGACAGGGTTGCGTAGTATGGCAGGAGTATGTAATGTGTATGTCACAAGGATCTGTCCAGCATGTGGCGATCTTTGTACTAGGAAGGTGAATGTCCCGACATATGTATTTCAGATCAGGATATGTACGTATAGCATGTCCAACATCACAGTGTTGGACATGTCTTTATGCAGGGTAGGCATCATGCTATATAGTGGAGATGAGGATTGTGAAGGCTGGTGTCGCCCATCCAAACATGGGCAATACCCCTTAAAGGTGATATGTGGTCCGATATTGGTCACTTGCGTGATGAGTATGGCTGCACAATGATCTCCATGCTCATGGATAGCACCCTGTCATGACTAGGGTTGCCTCTTATGACTACCTAATAGGCTTGGTGATGTCTCTAGCTCAGGGAAGTAAACTGCACAGCACCATCCCTTACACACAGTCTCCATTATGTTGACTGCTGCCTAGGTGGTAGTTCATGGGTACTGGGTTATTAACCTAGTGGTGACAATGCAATATGCAGCCATCATATTGTGCACATAAGTCACATATCACCCACAAAGCCTATTCTATATGTTGTCCACAACACTGAGTCAGCTATTGCTCCTGGGTCATAGCCATTCACATACTTACATACACAGATGCCTCCCATTTCTCTGTGTGGTATGGGCTACAATGAGGGGAGTACAACAAATTAACCCTTTTTTACTGCAGCGACTACTGGTGTGATATGCACATATCACTCAGATACCTTTTGTAGTGTTGGTTCTGTCAAAAGTCCACTGGCAGAACACTCCTGTGACATACAAAGGTACATCTAGTTTACGGAGTGTACGTGGAACACAGTATAGGTGATGATGTTCTATGACCTGTCACAGGTATGATATGCAGTGTGAAATCATCCGTACTGTCATCTACATCTGTACTGCTAACAACATATATGTTGATTAAGGTTCATGGACTTTCAGACCAGACTCAGCAGGGTAATCGTGCAGTGCCTCCCATTATGAGTGGTGTCTCCACTTTGTGGGTTGTGATAACTGTTGGTGTGCACCATTCAGTGTTTTCACAGACTGACATGAAGCTATGTTTTACATGATGTGTATGTGTAGAGCAAACTGTTTTGCCATATGTGTATGATACAACCAGGGATGTGGACAGGTCAGATGCAGCCTGAGCGCACCTTGTACCATCATAGTTATGGTTACAGGGGCACTGTAATGTTCATGGATATGTGATTGTGTACCTGTTGGGGGGCAGTGTGTTTATGTTATCCGACACCCTATCTGTATTTCTTATTCATGCTCAGCACTTTTCAGAACATGTAGCACTTCATGAGCTACTAATTACTATAGCACTCAATCCTCCTCATTACCAACAGGTAAACACTGTTTGTACGTTTCCCGCTTGCTTAGAGTAAAACAGCTGTGTACACACTTTCCTCACATATCTAGTGGGAAATAGTTAAATATTCAGGCATGTCCAAGTGTCAATTCCTAGTGTTATTGCCTATCTATATGATGAATATGGGCATCATGAGGCAATATAGAAATTGTCTTGTGTACACAGTCAATGCTCCCCTCCTAACATACAACAATACAACCTCTGGGAGATGCACATATGTAGCCATGTTGGAGGTAAAGCTCTCTCCAACCCAGACTGAACCTGACAATCATGTGGGGATGTTAAATGTTTGCACCACACCACCCTCATCACATAGTCTCACTAGATCTCCACACCACAGGCCACACATAGTAAGACTACAACATTTGCGGAGCCTCTCAATACTACTCTGTCTAAGCAACAGAGAACTCCATAGCAGAAATGCAGGCAGCCTCCATCACCCAACACAACGCCAATTACTTATAGCCCACAGACTCAGTGTGCCCATCAACTACAGCCAATAGGGCAATACAGCATATCCAACACACTAGTCATAGGTGACTCTATAGGCGGTCACACTTATGTCCCACTCAGCAGGCTACACAAGGTGATAGTCACTTTCAGCTGGCTGTCGGGTAACAGGATCTGCAACATAACCTATGCACTCAGGTCACTCCTCAACAGGTACAATATAACTGTGTCATTCTCCATGTTAGTGTGAATGCCCTGAGATGTAACTTCCTGGACTACATGTACAGAGACATGGAATAGCTCTCCGATCTTGTAGCCCAGGCAGGTATTGCCTTAGCACTGAGAAGCATTCGGCATTCGTCCACATTGAAAACGCAGTACAAGGATTAAATTATTCACTTCAACAGTTGGCTATGCTTCTGGTGTCATTCCAAGGTATCCAGTATCTGTCTGCTTTGAATGACATGGTCGACGGAACACGATGCCCTGGGATTATGGATAATGTCTAAGGCTCTTGCTGCTCCTATAGTGCCTGTTTTAGGCATGGTTCAAATAACATATTCACCACCATAACAGGAACAGGCAAGCAAAACCTGAGGGTAATGCTACTCAGTGCTTGACATCTTCATCTCAAACACACTCACCCGAGGCACTCCTTGTAATGGACCACTTCAATATCTGTGCAGTGACTGGGACCTTCTTCTAAGCTCCTGCGAGCACCCCTGCACTACCAGCCTATTACTCAGACCACACCTTTCAGTCATGTAACCAGGACCAGAACACCCACAATGGAGGTGTGTCCATATTTCCCAATGATATACACACCTCCAGGCTGGTTGCTTAGCTCAATGCATCAGAGGTAATCCAAGTGCAACTAACTCTGGCCATAACTGCTATACAAATTGTAGCTTGCTACAGATTCCACACCATACCCCACAGTTAATGTTCCTCACTTCTTGGTGTACAGAAAAGTAGGGTTCAAACAGAAACTACTGATGTGCAACTGACACTACCCCACCATTAACTGGGATACCTACTCATGTACCGACACATTAGGCCAATGCTTTCTGGGATTCATAACCTCCAATCGGCTGGATCAACCTATCCACACCACCACCAGGGCCAACAATATCCTAGACCTGGACATTACCAACATGTGTGACTAGTGTTCCACACCTGGGGTTATCTCCTCATTGGTCAGATCCGAACGTACGCTAATCACCTTTGTTATCCACATCCTACCACCACACCCTTTATGGAAAATGCAGTACAATGTTTCTACAAAGCCAACTTCAGGCTTCTTATGACAGCAGTAGCAAACATCATGACACCCTTGCAGATGGACAATACAGTTACAACCGCTGAATCATACACAACTGCACTTAATTAGAACTTACATGACTGCATGGATCATGCTATCCCAAACAGAGCCATAATGGTACCCGCCAGAAAATGGATGCCACTGTGGTGGTCCACTGCCATGGACATAATGTACAACAGAAGGAGGAGACTGTTGCAAAGTAGAGTACAATACCATGAGTGGGGTAGCTCCCCGGTCAGCCTCAGTAGGAATCTGAGATCCTTTATCACATCCTCCAAATCTAGCTACGTAAACATTACTGTGACTCATTCCAAGGACTACCACAAAGCGTTCTAGATGTATGTCACTACTCTCGATGGCGATACCCACATCTGCTCTGACATACAGCAGTTAGGCACGAACATTACAGAACCGACTGATATTGGCAACATCCTGGCAGTAGGTTCAGTGCTAACTTTACACCCCTCTCACACCCTAAAGGGCCCAAATTTATACAGGAACAATGCAGAGTCCCTGCGGTCACAACTACACAGTTCAAAGCTGCACTCTCTAAAGCCAGGAACACAGAATCCATATGACTGTACAACATCCCAAGCTGCGATTTACACAAACTTCAGAACGAAATGGCTCCCCACTTGGGCATCAAATTCACTAATAGACTTGCATCAGGCATTGTGGCCCCTGAATGGTGCACAACAACAGTTATCACACTCGACAAAGGTGGCACCACAATGGACCAGGGGAACTATTGCCCTATACGCCTGACTAGACTGTTCTGCAAGGCTATGGAGCACATCATCATGGATCTTATTCACAGAGACATTGGTGGCCTCTAAACCTTTGATCCCACCCAGTCTGGATTTGTTAGGGCCAGACCATGACTCCTAAACCTGGTGGAGTCCTTTGAGACAGTTATCAAGGCAGTAGATGAGGGTAAGGAGGTCCACACAGCCTATCTTGTCCTCTCAAAGGCTTTCAACACCGTTCCTCTTTCTGGTATTGTCAACATACACATACACCTGCACATCAACCCCTACGTCATGAGATGTTATGCAAAGTGGCTCACGGACAGAACCCACACAGTGAGGGTAGCATACCCTTGTTCCTACTGTAAATCAGTTACAATTGGCGTCCCCCAGTCCTCGGTCATAGGGCCCCTCATGTTCAGTATATGCTTCTCTGAGGTACAGGCTAGCACAGAAGGACTTACCCTGAATAGGTTTGCAGACGACTGCAAACTAGGGGCCATGATTGATTCACCAGCTGATACAGACACCCTCCATAAGGGTGTCACTGGGACGGATACCTGGTGTCAATAACATGGCCTCAAACTGCATGCCACAAGTTGCATAGACATCCCCTTTGGATTACACCAATCACCCGCTGACTGTCACATAGGTCGTAGTCCCCTACATACATAAGACATAATAAGGGATCTTTGAACCCAAGTAGATAGCACCCACTCCTTTGATAACCATATTGCCAAGGTAGCATGGATATCCTTCTACGTGGCCACCCTAATCTCTAATGGGTTTGTAGCCAAAACAAAGGCAGCCATTGTACATCTCTACTCATGACTTATGAAACACATTAAAGGGTACAACACCCCATTTGGGATGTACCTTATGAAACAGTAGCACTGGCTTTAAATACCACAACATTACCACACCAAGAGGATTACTGACCTCCGAAGGATGACGTATGCAGCCCAACTACAGAAACCCCAACTGTACTCATTTGCATACTGCATACTCAGAGGTGATCTCTGCTGAACATACAAGGTCCATGTCCAAAACAATATTGATGGATTGCTCCACATAAGCAAAAGCCACTGAGAGCCACATGCTCTGGGATATGTACCTAAACACAACGATGACTAGGGCGTGCTGGAGGGATACATTCCTGATCCATACACTCACCATGCTTTGGAACATGATTCCTATGTACATCAGGCAGGGACCCTCCCTAGCACTCTTCAAGAGATACCTCGATGGATGGATGGGAGACAGACATGTATGCCAGGGATCACTGCAGTGGCTCTGCTGTAAAAAGGTGCAGGAAATGAATGGCTCTGCTGTTCACAGGCACAGGACACTAACCTAGGGAGGTGCCACAAGTGAAAGCACTGTAGTTAGGCTTACGAATGGACTTGGCCAGACAGCATAGTACCTAACTATGAACCTATGAAGCTATTACATGTCCTTTGTGCATGTATAATTGACTAGCTCTTCCATTTCAATTAGCTATCATGCTGATACACTGTCTATACCTACAAGTCATATGTATCCTGTTATTGCGTATTGTACATGCCAATAGACATACCTGATGTTTACATAATATAACATTAATGCTATATAAAATGTTAGACATATCTACCTACAATACTGTACATTTCACATTTTTGCAACAATATCCCATAATGCAAATCATATTTGCACAGCAGGACCACCCTAGACATGTTATTCTCAGTTATACGCCCATACATATGCCTACTGTTACAATATATCAACGTATACTATCCCCTGTTATGGAACATACTTGTTGGACAAACACTGCCACTGACAGTGGCTGGAGTGGAATTGTTGTGTTTAAAGTCCTTATGTAGCATCCCTTGTGGTGTATGAGGTGTTTACCTTGTGGCTCACAGCAGTACACACCATTTTTATGAGCGCTACTATGCTCAACAATACATCACTACATAATACCTTTTCCCACAATATGCATTGCATACACTTTCATTAATACAGAACAGGCACTACATACAGTAACATACTGAGTGTTCTACATACCTTCTTAGTAGTCCGAGTTGACTATAATATCAGTCCTATTCCTTTTCTTTTTTAACAGTTTTCTTGCATGTACATACAGTTTGAATGTATGACGAGCCATCCTTTTATATGTAGATACCAGTAACATGTGGTATCCTGCCACCAGTTGATGTTCTGGAGTATATGATTACATGCATATCAGCTGTGCAGCTACTCCATTAGCCAATTACATGGCAACAGTGGGGTATAACTGAGTACTCCACTTGGGCGTTGTCCCTTTGCCCTACCTTCGAGGAAGACGGCCTGGATGTGTTGTTTGTGATGAATTGCAACAGTTATATGGAGAGACACAGAGATATTTTAACTTCTTGGCCCCCGTGGATTATGTGTAATGGCTAGAGGATGTAGTTCTACATGTGTGTAGCTGTTATATCAGGTGTCTGATATGGGATTATTGCAAACAAACCCTGTAACATTGGCATATGTTCCATTGTACAACAGCAACAATTTCACATAGGGCCATTATGGTGTGTCTCTCACAAGGTATGTTAAGGCTTCTACAGATGTCATAGAGTGAGTGGATGTTTGTGATGTTATTACAGTCTGTATTGCAATTGTTTCAGATGTGGGGGAGATGTAGGTGGGTGTACATGGCAGATGAAGGTGTGTAGGAACTGAATTTATACATATTCCATAGGTGTGTGAGGGCTCCTTCCCTAATTGAAGACCTATCATTTAGTAGACTAATACTATGGTTATTGCAGGCTTATTCATTAAGCCATTGTTAATTGGTTCCTATATAGCATGCAGGTGATGTTGTTCCTTCAATCCCTTCGGAAATACATCAGTATGTAATGAAATGTTGCTACATGAAAGCTGTCTCATGTATTTCTGTCACAGATATTTGCACTCATTGCAGTTGTGTTGGTGACTGAACCTCTTCGGCTTGGGTTGCCAACTTTTCAAATGGCCATAGTGGGACATTTGCAGGACACACATCAGATTTTAGAGGCCGACACATACCCACAGTCAGTACAAAGTATATAACTTTACATATATGCCTATATAAAAGCTTATATTCTTGTAGCGGTTTACTTGCTTATCCTGTTTCTTGTTACATGTAGGTATGTTACCTACAGATGACTATTTTATGCAACCATTACATTAACTATGGAACATGCAGAACATCTTGAGATTGTAGGACATTAGGGACATTAGTATTTGTACTCATTTTGGTCAGGACACTACCGCACATAGAGGGACTGCCCCTCACAAGGTGAGACAGGTGGTAACCCTATGTTTAGCTCATGTCCATAGCACATATTTGTAATAGTGTATTATAGCAATAACCCATGCCTGGGTGTGGGTAATGGTGAATTTACCTGCGGTTGGTGTCGTTTGTTCACTAGGGTGAAGCCCGAATGGCCAAACAAAGACAACTGTGGGTAAATCCAGCATTACCCACACCCAGGCATGGGTTATTGCTATAATATCGTCTCCATATCCTTTGTTCATAACGTTCAGTCATGGCGGAATTTGTGATTGCTATGGTCCATGTTGTGCACATATTTGAAGACTTCAACTGCTGTATACGGCATACCCATGGATTCAGGAACGCACACACTTCCAACAACCACATTACCGTTCACAGACTTCCAAACCCCATAATACCGAACACTCAAACTCATGACAGTCAAACTCCTGGAACTAACACAAACACAGAACATGCACATAGAGACACACTGCTACCCATCACATCCAAACAAACCATCCTACACTACATATGACCAGGTGGCCATGCCCCATACACACCCCATGTGGGTGGCTGTGCCCCCCACACCACACCTACTGCAATAATCTACCTCTGAGATAGCACGAACAGACACACGAAGCAAACACACACACACACACACACACACACACACACACACACACACACACACACACACACACACGCATTACAGTCCCACGGAAACACACACCACACTCAGAACACACACTTACACACACTACAGCAATCAGAAACACACTTAAGCACAGTACCTACCTGGACCGCATTCTAGTGTTCCGGTACTGTGGTCTTTCGGTCTTTAACATCGTGATAACGCATGTTGGTATGTAAAGCATTCGGTATTTGGTAGTATCCTATTTATATGTACCTCCATGGTTGTGTACATGTTGTTAACATATCTATATATTTGCATATATATGTATATCCATATATATTGACATATATCTCTCTATCACCCTTTCTCCCTTTCTATCTCTATATTATATATATATATATATATATATATATATATATATATATATATATGTATAGAGAGAGAGATAGAAAACACACCTTTTGTTGGGTACATGGTGGTGTATACTTTTTCCCGAACTCCACCCTTTTGTGTTTTAACCTGTCACAATACACACTTGCCATTGGTACATCTCAGGTAGCTTAGTGGTAGGTGATTGTGTACATGGTTGCATGTTCTACTTCTGGCAGTGGTCGTTTTACCTCTCAGAGCAGGCACTATTAGTACAGGGGTGAATAATTTAGATTTCAGTGGTTCTGGCCAGCTTTTCCCGTGATCTGTGCGATATTCAGCAAAGCTTAGACCTGTTTTGTGCATATCCATGTAGTCATGTTTAAACAATGCTTACCAGCACTTGTCGGCGCATAAACCTGCTAACATGTGCTTAAACGTGCTCTAATGACCTACATCCAACATCCATTATTCGGGACATCGGAATTACGTAACAGCCCTTGCAGGTTGTGGAACCAGGAACATGCACGAGACAGTCAGTGGCTTTACCACTGGGGCATCTTCGATATGTACAAGTGTTATGGTGTTTAGTATGTGGACTGTACTACGGCTGTTCCTCCATACTGCAAACAAATGTGTAACTCAGTTAGTTTACATATGGATGATACCTATTAATGGAATGTCCAAGTGATGCTTAATGGATGTGCTCCAGCTATGAGAATCCATGTCACAGTGAGCCACACACTGTAGTGTGCTACACCTTGCCACAACCATAACTGGAGAATGCTGGGGTGACAGATACCTGTCATGGGTGCTCCCCATGCTTTGGAACTACATCCCTGATTACATTATATGGAGTCCCTCATTAACACACCAGGGAATCCTTGTACAGTGGGTGGGGAACAGTGGTTACACCCCAGGGATCCTGCAATTGGCTCTGCTCCACAGAGGGACAGTTAGTTAATCAATGGGGTGGCAACAGCAGACACATTTTAGCTAGGCTGATGAATGGCCTCTGACAATCAGGCATGTACCTACTGATGTATCTAGGAACCTATACATACAGTATCAACACATGCTGTTAGCTTAATTTACTGTTCAGGTGTTGACTTACCTTGTAGCAATAGCTGTTGTGTGTGCAATAGTTGAGGGATGCCTATGTAGGATGCACACAGTAGACCACCTATACATGACAATTTACAGGTGGTCATGTGTGTGTGCCATCCATTGTACTGTGTGTGCAGGTGGAGAAATGTGTCAGTGTATGTGCTATACGTTCCCACTTTGCCAAGGCATGGGCATATTGGGCATGCCTCTGTCTGCCTACTGGGGCTGGCACATGGTGTTCGTGGTCTGAATCCCTCTGGGCCTGTGATGCCCTTAGCTATTGTGGTGGCCTGTGAGGGCCTTCACCATTATGTCCCTGCTGCAGCTGTTTCTGCAGGATCATATTATGTAGCATGGCACATACTATGAAGATGTGGGCACACATGCCTGGAGAGTACTGCAAGGCTCCACCAGATATGTCCAAGCAACGGAACCGTGATTTCAGCATCCCAAACACATGCTCGATGATGATTCTGGTTTGTGCGTGTGCCTCATTATGGCATTCTTGCTTGGGTGTGTGTGCATTTCTGATGGGCGTCATCATCCATGGCTCTAGTGCATAGCCAGCATCCCCCACAAGGTGGCCATTTGGGATGTCCCCCCTGACAAATACCTGTTACAGTTGTGAGGCATGCCAGATGAGGGAGTCATGGTAGCTTCCAGGGCTGCCAGCACACACATCCGTGATAATGCCCTGGGCATTGCACATGACCTGGCAGTTGATGGTGTGGTATCCCTTGCAGTTTATGTAGCGCCTACCATGCTCACCACGTGTTGACTTGATATGTATGTGCGTGCAGTCTATTGTACCCAGTACCTCCGGGTAGTCTCCCACATGGTGGAAGAGGTGCATATTGCTGGCCAACTCCTCCTGAGTTTGGGGGAAGTATATATGCTCATTGGCATGTGGTAACATGGCATCCAGGAACTGGTGGAGTACCCTGGATGCTGATGCCTGTGAGATCTCCATGATATCTCCAGTTGGCCTTTGAAAGGTACCTGTGGCTAGTATTCTCAAGCTTACACATACCTCCGTGTCCACTAGGATGGGTTCCCCTCTGTTGCTTCTGGTCCCTGAGGCGTGGCCGGCACAGCTCAACAATTTGCTGTATGATGTCCCTGTCCACCCTGTAACGCTCTACTATCTCAAGATCATCTAGCCCCTGGTAGGTTACCCTTGGTCTGAACACTCTTCTTCTCTTCTGGGGCCTGAGGTGGTTGTCAGCATCATCTTCCACACCACCTTCAGTCTCCAACACATGGTGATGAATCACAGCTATGGCAACTCCCAACAAGTACATTGTAAAAGTTCCCCATCTGTTTACACTGATGGTGCAGTGTTTGGGAATACACGAGTGTGTGTGAGGTGCCTTCACACTTTATACTATTGTGCTTTGGACACTGATGATGTCATAGGGTGTGTATGTACAATCAGAGCTGCAGGGTATCTTATGTGTTTTACCACAGGTACTGCTATTGTGGTGCCTTTGGTGTTGAATTACATTTAGCTGCCATGGATCACCTCTTGCCCTTGCCTTCACTTTTCATAATGATTCCCCTCCCATTGTCAGGCATGCATCCAGCAGCCTGCTTTCTTGTTTTGTACTTTCCCAACCCAGGATTGTGTTGCGAAATGTGTTCTATAGCCGATCTACTGCAGGTTTGCTTTGCTCTGCGATGACAGTTCTCTTTTCTTTGCAATCTGGCACCTCCCCTATCCTGTTCTGCAAGTTGCTACTAGCAGCCTTGTTAGCTACCGTCAATGGCCCACTGTGAGCTAGTAGGTGTTAATTACTCATTTGTACTCCAATTACCCTACTGTGGAATTTCCTTATTCTCTTCCCATAACCTTCCTGTTTCAGTTGTAGTGCACGCTGCACGCAGCCGTTTACCAGGTTTCGAGCACGTTGTCATCCATGTACACATGCGCTTTCTGTCACCATGTGTGCTCTCAGCTAAGCAAAGCTATGGCTACATCCACACCCCTATCCTGCAACTTTGTTTAGCAACGGGCAACCCGGATTAGCAATGCTCCAATGTGCTTACAGCTGCGGTGGCACACCCCACTGCTGATGTCATGTATACCTCCAGGCCACTCCTCGGTGTTGTACCGCTGCACCGTATGGTACATCCTTAGGCCGGCGGGATGTTTGCGATTCAGTATTACTTGCCTCATTTGCATGGCATTGACTACTAATTTGTAGTTACCGCGCCGAACACTGACACAGACCCTTAACAACCCTTGCACCTTGGTTGTGGTGTAGCATGCATACCATTGACTATTATGGTGAAATCATGATTTGTGTTACATTGCAATTTTATGACATCTGTATATATTTTCCTTGTGTTCCCATTTGCGCACACATGCCCTGCGGTTGTACTTTGTGTTTGTGTGGCCATGACATTAAATGTTATTTTTTATGTGTTGTGTGTGTTTTTTTATTATACTGGCTGCATATTTAGCCATTGGCATATGTTAACTTTGTAATACGCAAGTTTGGTCCACTTTCATGGCTCTGATGTTCTGTTTGGAAAAATGTAAACCATTTTTTTTTTTGGTTTACATTTCTGTATGCTTAGACTATGCCTGCACCACTTCATGAATCGCTATATACCTTCATTTGCATGCTGCAGTACTGCACATGGGGTGATTAGCATACATGAGCCGAGAGCTGTGCAGATCTGGCTTACGCTGGTAGTGCACGTGGAATTGGATCATACCTGAATTGCTCGGCGGCCATATTTGGTATTATACCACCTACGCTACACCTGCGCCTGGCGCAAGCTTCATGAATCCCGGGGATAGACTGATCATAAGAGAACAATATATGTCTTCATTGGTATCACAGTAAGACGATGTTCGGTTCGATTCTCAGCTAGAGCGTCTTCTGGGTGGAGACATGCGTGAGTGGGTGTTCCTTCGGTGAAGGTTGTGCGTCAGAGCTGGCAACTTGGTACGTAAAATCTTCTGCAAATCATTAGCAGACCGGAGTTCCGCTGTGGCGACCCCTAACCAGGAAAAAGCTGAAAGACACAAAATAGAGTGATTTTGCATTTAGTCAAAACTATCAAATGTGATACATGAAATAGCAAAGACAGATTACTTATTCCTGTAGCTTTTTATCCTCCTGATTTAAATGAGGAATACTGGGAATATTTTGTATCCATTCACAACCCCATTTTGCACATAGGGTTGCCACCTTTCCAAATGGCCAAAGTGGGAGATTTTCAGAACACACATCAGATTTTACAGGCTGACACATATCCATGGTCAGTACAAAGGATAGAACATTACTTTTTTGCCTAAATAAAAGCTTATTCCTGTAGCAATTTAGTCGCTTATTCTGTTTCTTGTAACATTTAGGTATTTTAGATACAGAAATAACTATTTTATGCAACTATTACATAAAATATGGGACATAATTATGTCCTACAATCGCAGGACATTTGCCATTTTTAATATTTTTGGTCAGGACACAACTGCCCAAAGAGGTACTGTCCCTCACAAAGTGGGAAAGGTGGTAACCCTATTTGCACATGGGGTCGGGGTGTCACTTCAACAGAGGAATTCATCTAGAGACAAGGTTTAGACTACCAGGAGGCTAGACCTGCCATGGCAATTCTTCCACAACACACACACATTCAGACCTATGGCCAGTTTAGAGTGTCCATTCCACCTACTGCATGTCTTTGGAATGTGGGAGAAAACTGAAGCACCTAGAGAGGACATGCAGATCCTGCACAGTAGTTTCCCCAGCACCAACCAAGAACTGAAATGGGCAACTTCTTGCAGTGAGGTGACAATACTATCACTACCCTTATATACAGTATATATATATATATATATATATATATATATATATATATATATATATATATATATATATATATATGTGTGTACACGCTCCTGTTAAAATGACAGGTTGTTGTGATATAAAAAAATGAGACCACAATAAAGCATTTCAAAACTTTTCCCACCTTTAATGTGACCTATAATTTGTACAATTCAATTGAAAAACAAATTTGTTCAGGGAAAAAATATAAAAAAATAAAAAAAATACTGTAATGTAAGACAGAATGTGATATATGTTCAAATAATCCAAAGATCAAACCACAAGTGATTTAATATTAATACTCAAAAGTCAGTTGTTCAAAAAATATTATTAACCATGTTTTTCTGGGGGGGCAGGTTCCCCTGCCCCCCACACCCCTACTAATTATGTATAACAACTCTGAGATTGCATGACAGTAGGAAAATGATAAATTCTCCAACTGTTGAAGTCTCACAATCTTGCATAGAAAAAAAAAGACAGTAAAGTGCGATCAGCTGATTTTTTATAAGTTATATTGGCTTTTTTTTTAAATTTGACAATGTGAATTGTCGAACACATGGATGTGTCCCATATATTTTGACATTAATAAAAAATCTGCTTATGTAGTAAATAAATGAAGTTTGGAACAGACAGATTTGTCCAGGGACATCTTCAAGTGGGGCTAGAGTAGTAGGAATTAGGAGGATAAGGGGAGGATAGGGTTAAACAGGAATGATGGATGATTGGGAGGAAATGAGGTAAGGGTAGGGAGGGCCTTATAGAGTTTTAGGCAAGTGTAACTGGAGTAGGAGTCACATCTTTTGGTGTGAACTTGCTACCCAGGGCCTTATAGGGTTTTAGGCAAGTGTAACTGGAGTATGAGTGACATTTTTTGGCGTGAACTTGCTACCAATCCTCCCTCCCTTTTTAGTGGAGATTGTGGGTATTTTTCAGATTGGGAAGGGCAGAGAAGAGGGGGAGGCTTGTCCTCTTCTGTTCCCGCTCTGGTAGTGGATGGTCAATTCAATAAGTTGGGAAAGGCAAGTGAGCGGCTGCATTGCTTGATAAGTAAATATGTAAGTGGAAGTCAGCTGCTTATTTGGTTAGAGGTAATTCAAATAAATGGTAACTGAAGTGAGTGGTATGCTGCTTCATAAGTAAGTGAGTGGAGGTATGGCCGCTGCTTACTGATCAGGAATAGCGGGATCATGCTGTCCTATGTTAATGTCACATGGATGTGATTTTCAGCTATTTTGTGTTTTGGTTAAAATTAATGAATACTGGTTAACAATCATGTTTATGGAAGTTTAATAAAGGTCGTCAAATGTCACTCGGTGTGATGTTTTTATTGAAGGGACCGGGACAAAGGACTAAACTTCATTCCAAATTGTATACATCACTGTTACAAATTGGTCAAGTTATTAGATCTATTGAATGAATGTTAAATAAATATTGGTTTAACTCTAGAAGTACAATTGCTTCTGAGAATACATTTAGATTTGGTTAATCTTCAATTATAATAGCTTATCATCCAGCTGTAAAAGCTTTTGAACAATCTGTCATTACCACATTGTTTGGGAAAAAATAAACAGTTTTATTGTGTCTTTGATTCCAACTTGTCCGATACTAAATTACAAGAATTGTAACAGTTAAAAGTGTATTCCAATGTCGTAGTGATTCATGCAGATAAGGGGGAGGGATTATTTTGTGGCCATGCAAAGACTACAAACAAGCAGCTTATATGCAGTTAACTGATATGATTAATATGATCGTAACAGAAATGATCTGCAAGAAAGTAATTACAAAAAAGATTAAAAAGCAGCTGTCAGCATCTGCACCTATGGACCAGAGATTTTTCTGATTACCAAAGACTTATAAGGAGGTTAAACCTACACCAGTGTGACCTATTGTGGCATTTCAAGGGTCCCTTGCTATACCTTTGTGAGAATTGCTTGAGTATTATTTGAAACCATTGCTGGTATACATTAAAGCTAGGGTATAAGACACCACACAAATTTCAGGTTTGATGGATTAACTCCAGTATACTCAACGCAGAACATGTTCATCACGAAATACATAATTCAACATCTAATTACTTTTTCAAAACAGTGGGTCATTTACTTAGTCATGTGTGATTGTGGCACACTGAGTGAGAGACTTCTGATCTCTTTAAACAGAGAATTTCACGTAATCTAAGGAACCCTAGATGTAATTGGAAGAGAAATGCTCTGGTGAGAAGCAGAAGTAAACTTTCAAATGTTGTATTCACATTCACATTTATTGGGATAGACAGTATGTACTTGCTATTCCCAACAATTTTTTTAAACAGCACTACCTAAATGGAAAAGAAAAATGTGGATAATTAATTTAGATGTGATCTTAAATCCAGGATTTAATTAATTATTTTAATCTTATTTTACTTCATGTAATATTATTTGGCTTCACAAAGCAATAATGAACTGATTACTTATAAGCATTGTTCATGCATTACACATAGCATATTGTATTTATATGGTACTTGCAGCTTTTACACATAAATAGTGCACTTTTCTCCCTCTGTATGCACTGAAGAAATCCCATTGAATGAATGACACCTGGTCTGCTGTTTTCTTTTTGGTGTGGCTTGGATCTTAAATAGAGGATTTACTGTATATCATCTCAGCTGGTGCTGTGATGTTGCTTTTTCAGAACTACTTGTTCTCTACATGCACTTGTATTTCTGGCATTTTACATATATATATATATATATATATATATATAAGCTCGAAACTAAACAAGCGCACACACCTACTCTTATTATATGCAGGGGGGGTTAGCCCCCCTGTAACCTCAATGTGGGGGGCTGCACCCCCCACTTAAATATTCTATCTCCAAGGTCGCACTACATACACACACACACAGAACACCACCACACAAACTACATTCCTCTTGCACACACCACAGTAACAGCACACACTAACACACACTACAGCCCCTACCCAACACCCTTAAACATAAACACTTACCTGAATCCATGAACACAGCACAACATCAGAACCGCTAATTCAAAATCTACCAGATGCGAGATTTTGAATTTTGCGTTTCTGGGGTTGCGATCTTCTGATTCTTCCACTTTATGACCACGAGATTCTGAAATTTGAGATTTCAGTATTTCAAGCTTATAAAGTGCTCCTCTCTCTCTCGCTATATATATATATATATATATATATATATATATATATATATATATATATATATATATATATAAATGTAGATATAGACATAGATACAGATATTAATATATATATATATATATATATATATATATATATATATATATATATGGATCTACTTCACAATGCCGAAATTTCAGAATGCTGACAACCATATGGCCAACACAATATGACCGACATCTGAAATCTCGACAGTGTAAGTAGACCATGTAAAAGGAAAATAAAATTTCCTTTCAACTACTAGCAGGAGGGCTCCGCCTCCCACCCCCCCATAACTTTAATATACCAACTCCAAGATCGTGCTACAGTGCAGGAATGGAAATCTTCCCATTCCGCACTATAGTGAGATGCCGGTTCTGCACTGTCGGCATTCCGAATGTCGATTATATGGTGTCGGCCATATGGTTGTCGGCATTCTGGAGTGTCGGCAATATATATATATATATATATATATATATATATATATATATATATATATATATATATATATATAGAGAGAGAGAGAGAGAGAGAGAGAGAGATAAATGTAGATATAAATATAGATATAGATATTAATATATGATTATGCATGTGTGTATGTGTGTGTGTGTGTGTGTGTGTGTGTGTGTGTGTGTGTGTGTGTGTGTGTGTGTGTGTGTGTGTGTATGTATATATATATATATATATATATATATATATATATATATATATTATATATATATATATATATATATATATATATATATATATATATATTAATATATAGACATATATATATATATATATATATATATATATATATATATATATATATATCTGCATACATGTCTATATATTAATATCTGTATATTGCTGTTATATGAATTATTGCTTCACTCATTTTATCATGAGCTTAAACACTGGTGTACTTCATCACTGGTTCAGTTTGTTGAATTATAAAATGGCCGAAGTTCATTATATCAACTGTTATATAATTCAAGGGGTTTTGCCCATTTTTCCAGTTTGTGTGACAACAGTGTTAGTATATTTCATTTCCAGGAATGTGGGAATGCTGTAAAAAGTTGTTTTTAGTTTTACTTTTGGTAAATGTAAATGCAATCTTTTCATTTACATTTATGATTACTTTTTTGATGATTTATGTGGCAAATAATGTCAATCACCAATTAGTTTGTTCAATATTTTGTGTTTCAGTTAAATTCATCAGCAACTCTTCATTATAAACTCATATACATAGATATAGGCATTGATATATATACAGGAACAATGCTTATATATACATATATATCTATATCTATCTATATATATATATATATATATATATATATATATATATATATATATATATATATATATATATATATATATATATATATATATATATATATATATATATATATATGGATCTACCTTACAAGCTCGACACTTCACAAGATCGACATTTAGAACGACGAGACCACAAGAATGAAACCACAAAAACACAAAAGTTCCCATGCCCGACAAACCACAATCCTAACAGTTAACAAAACAAAAAGTTTGCTGTTCCACACATCACACACACAATACAAGCACACCAACAACCTAAAAACCTACACTACACCTTACACACAACTATCTATGCACTAACATTAACTCAAACCCTAACCCTAAGGTCCATCACTATTGCACACTTACCTTACCCGCATCCTAACACTAAGTCCCTCACTATCGCATGCTTACCTTACCCGCACCCTAACCCTAACTCACTTAATCTGCCCCAACCCTAAATCCCTCACTATCGCACACCTACCTTACCAGCACCCTAACCCTACGTCCCTCACTATCGCACACTCACCTTACCCGCACCTAACCCTAAATCCCTCATTATCGCATACTTACCGAGTCATGCTCACACGTTTCCCATTTCAGTGTTTTCGCTGTCGGGATTACAAGTTGTCGGTTATCTGCTCCATCGGTCTTGTGGTCTCGTCATTCTAAATGTCGATCTTGTGATGTGTCGAGCTTGTAAGGTAGATCCATATATATATATATATATATATATATATATATATATATATATATATATATATATATAGATAGAGAGAGAGGGAAAGAGAGAGAGAGAGAGTTTCATCATCAATACACTTCATGATGTAGCTGATATATTCCTGGTAAGCACTGTCAATATTTGCAAAACTTTTTTTTTTAATTGTGCACATTCTTGGTAAATACTAAAGTGTTTGACATAATGATACCCAAGTCTTTATACTTATGAACAATGTCTGTATTAGCTGGGCCATAACACATTAATCTAATTTTCCCATCATTAATTTTCATTCTTACGCTGTTCAGCCACCATGTTATATAATTAAAATAACCATTAAATAGTAAGTAATCAGCACATTTTGCTAAATATGTTCCTGTCCTCATATCATGATTGTATTTTGAAATCCAGAAGTGCTTAACTGTTAGAAGAAAAGAGAATACATAATTAAAAAGAACAGGCCCAAGTACAGACCACTGCAGGACACCCTTAATAATATCAAATAAGATGGAATACTCTCTTAATATATCATAGGTTCTTGGGTTCATAAGTATGTACTAGGCTAGCTGCCCTTGCAGGCCATTTTAAACCTATCCAATTTCCCTTTTGGTATTTGACTTTATAGGCCCATAGGTGTTTACTAGGCTAATGTCCATAGGGGCCTTTTTAAGTCTAGCCATGAATCCCAAATCTCTGACAGGTTCTGATATCTGTGATAAGTGTAAGAAAGGGTTTGGGAAAGGAACCAGTAGGGGCCTGAGAGATGAACCATTTACAGGTTGTTTGTGTCCATTAGAGACATACGTGCCAAACCAGGGTTGAATTTGCTGTTCCCCATCCAGTTGTCCAAGTTGCACTTGAGTTGAGTGAAGGAGGAACTCTGCTTCACATGAATGGGAAGCATATTCCAGAGATGGGGTAGCCTCTGAGATACATAGCAGTTTTTCCAGCAGGTCCTATTTTTAACACATGCAAGGTTTAAGTCTTTAGAATAGGTAATTTTGGTGTTGTTTGTTTTGTGGGTATGCATGAGGTCCATCAGAGTGGGGTCTGACAATGCCCTGTATGTCGGGCATAGATCTCCCCTCAAAAACCTATAGTAGACAGAATACTGGGATAGGGCCTTGAGGTGGTCTGCATAGAACATTTTATTTGCACCCTGTATTCTTTTAGTGAGCAACATCTGTGGACATTCCAATTGTTGTGTATGTCTGGTTAGGTACATACCAAACAGGGCATTTTACTCAATGACAGGTCTGATGAATGCTGAATACTGTGGAACAATGACTTCCTTGGATTTGTATGCCATACCTCTGTTTATAAGCTGCACAGCATAGAATGATTTCCTCACTACTGTAGACATGTGATGGTTAAAGGCTAGATTACTGTCTATGTGGATCTTTAAGTCCCTGACTACTCCATCAAAGTCTGAGGGGTGTGTTGTCAATATGATAGTTACCAATAGTGGATGACTCACTGAAGGTTACTATTATGCATGTCTTGGCAGTTAGCTTAAGTCCATGGTTCTGACATCAGTTCTTTATCTCTGTCAGCCCTTCCTGGAGAACATTTGTGTCAGTGTGGGATTCGATGACAGTTCCTAATTTTCAATCATTTGCAAATTTAGTCAGGCAGAGAATTTGGCATTGGCCTTGACTTCAGAGAAGTAAATGCCAAAAAGGAGCAGTCTAAGGACAAATCCCTGAGAGACTACACTTGTGACTGGCCTCTTTGTAGAGGTGGAATCCCCAATTCTAACTTCCTAGGTCCTGTCTGTGAGCCAGTTGGCTATCTACTGAGTGACATACAGGTCTGTACCTAACCTCTTGTGTTTGTCAACAAATGCCTTGGCCAGGTCAAGGTAGGCAGTGCAAATCATTTTGCCCTCATCCATTGCTTTGGTGACCTTCTTGAAGAAGTCCACCAGGTTGAGTAGGCATGACCTCCCCTTGATGAAACCAAACTGAGATAGATCCAGTGTCTGGAGGTTTACTATATCACTACTGATCATTTCCATGATAATTCTGTCCATGTATTTACATATAAGACTATTGAGACTTATGTGTCTGTAGTTTCCAGAGTCTGCAAATGTCCCACCTTTGTGCAGAAGGATGACTGTTGCTGTTCTCCAATCATGAGGCATGAAGCCTGTTTGGAGGCTACAGTTAAATAGCAATTCCAGATAACCTGATATATCATGTTTCATGCATCCTGATATTGCCTGGATCGATTGATGGAGTGTTTTGGGCTTTAGGCAGAGCATTAAGGATCTGTTCCCTAGTGATAGCAAGGTGGGGGTCATATTTGATGGTATTTCCTGAGGGAAGTTTGAGGAGGGGAGAGGGGTAAAATTGGAGCTGAATTTATCAGCCAGTAGGTTTGCTATATCTTCTGTCTCAGTATAGATGGCTCCATTTACAATGAGCTCTGTGCACAGCTGTGTACAGAGCTCATTGTAAATGAGCTCTGTACACATCTGTGTATTGCTTTTGAGGTTGCGGGCATAGGTAAAGAATGCCTTGTGGTGGTCCTTGACCTGGGAGGCCAAATTGACCTCAGATTTGGCATTGGTAGACTTTATCTGTCCTTTGAGTTTTGTTTAGTTTGATGAGAGTGCTTTTATCCTGCTGGGTGCTGCACCTCATAATTTTTCCCATGATTTCTTCTTCCTGTTATACATATAGGCTGTTTTTGTGATTTCACTAGGGTGGCTTTTTTTTTAGTTAGTTCTGTACTTCTTCCTGGTGGGTACAGTTGCCTCTCTGCAGCTGTTAACATGCTTGTCACTGTTTCTGTTCACAGTTCTGCATAGGCAACAGTGTTCCCAGGGTTTATGGGGGCTTGAAATTTTGCCAGGTTATCACTTAGTAGCAGGAGGTTAGCCTTAGAGTAGATCCTGAACTTCCAAGTTTAATTGGAGGTTCAGGTTTTATTTTTACTTCAAAGGAGATCATTTTATGGTCTGATCCTACCAGGAAGACATTACAGTATGGGGAAGACATTACAGTATGGGGTGTGCAGCACTCTCCCATATTTGTGAGGACCAGTTCTAGTATGGAAACTGATACAGTTACTAAAGTTGGTCATCTTTGGTTTATTTGTGCCATCATCCTTGGAAAGGTAAAATGCTGCTCAGTGCTAGACTCATGAAAGACTGAGGCACATATTCTGAGCACTCCATGATGTCTTTCTCTTCATATAGTCTAGGGAGGTGCATCTCAGGTCATTTACTCACACATGAACTATGACTGAGTCATATTGGTACTTGTGGTCTAATGACCTGAGTGCATGCATAATGTGTTATATCTTAGCCCCTGATA
Source organism: Protopterus annectens (assembly GCF_019279795.1). Taxonomy (NCBI): domain Eukaryota; kingdom Metazoa; phylum Chordata; order Ceratodontiformes; family Protopteridae; genus Protopterus; species Protopterus annectens. Next base: position 1,179,657,315 of record NC_056732.1, read on the forward strand.
AGCAACTGACTGTGAATTTATCCTTACTCAGCCTGGTGAGAGGGACATCTGTGTCTCACGATGGAGTCTCCAATGACCAGAATACTGGATTGTGTGGTGGCTTGCCTTATGGGATTAGAAGTAGAGGCTTCATGAGATGTGGCTGTATCTGTTAATGTGGGTGTTGTTTTCAAAGAGCGCATTTGGGGCTGCTGAAGATACTTGTTTTGTGTATTTCATCTAGGAGTTCTTTGGGGTTTAGGAATGTTACATTTATGTGCCTCAGCATATGTGGGTCTATATGTCTGATTTGTACTGTGTTTGATGGGTACAGTGTGTGTACTACTGTCAACCTTATTGACATTAAAAGTACTTTTATGTGAGAGCTTTGCCTCCAGTGACATTTTGTAAGTACATCTCTCACATACCCTATCAGTTTGTTTGAGAATTAACTGTTTGTCAGTAAACATGAGGCAATTTCTACATTACCTCAGAATGCCCATATCCACCTAGCTGGTAATGGAGGTAGTGAGAAGGTTCATATCGATGGCAGCAGACCCTTTTTTTATTGATTAGACAGTTGGAGTGAGAATATAAAGTAATGTCAGGAGTATCTGGTTTGCAACACTGGGGACAGTGCTTCTCACTACCATCTAGTTCTCCTTTGTACAACTAGGTATTGGTGAAAATTCAATTGTGTTTTTACAGGGAAAAAATCACTCAGTGTGTCTTTGTCTCTACAGGGCAAAACCTGAGGGGAAACTAATACATAGACCCTGAAAATTTAAAGATGAAGTATTTAGGCAGATATTCTGAAGTTAGAAACAAATCAAGCAGTACTTACTGAAAACAAAGAATTAGCTTGTCAAGAATGATGGAAAGAGGGGAGTCATGTGAATGGCAACTATCTGGTTACTACTAGTGTTGATCTTACCACAGCTTCACTCTTCTGGCATACAATGCTCCTTTGTTTCCTCTCTCAGCAGAAGCAAAACATTAGCACCAATACCGAGAAGCAGACCACAGCCTGTTGGGTGATACACACACGGTCTAGTCCCAGATGATGAAAGGGTCTGGAGGCTCCCTGTAGCCGTTTCCTGCTAGATGCCTTGAATAGCAACCAGACCAATCAGGAATGTCAAGCACAGACACACTGCTCAACCGGAAACAGTCAGGACTCAATGCCCTCTGCTCATTCTCTCACAAGGAGTAGAATATAAGTACAAATTCCAAGATGTCACCTATGAAGCAGTTATCAGGCTTTCTGGTGATCAGCAGTCTCCAAGAAATAATGTCCCTCTCCTCCTTCTCTCACCAGGAGAAAACAAAAACACTTATCCTAAGATGACTACTGAGAGGCAGAATGTGGACCCACCAATAACTGGTGGTCTTGCAATAGATGTTTAAAGGTAAGACGAAAAAAAACGGGTTAATATCCTAAGCACTGCAGTGAGCACTAAGCAGTTAGATATGAAAAAGGGGATAGCTTAAGCTTTAGCTGTCTAAGTGGAGAGCCACTCATTTTAAAAGAGCAAGATAAATTGAAAGGGAGTGGGCATTTTTGTATTCTGGTTCTATGGAATACAGTGGGATGGCCAATAAATTTAAATAGTTGAAGGGGGGTGATTTCACTAAATGATAATTTTGTGCTTACACACAGCAGCCAGGGAAAGAGGAGAGAGAAGGAGATATGTGATAAAATTAACATATGGGGCAGCCAACTAGAAATACAGTTGTGTTTAAGAATCATAGGATCATAGGAGGTTACTAGGCTATTAGCCCTGAGGCCCTTAGAAGCCCAGCCAATATATTAGCCCATGTTTATACAAATCAGTACCCAATGTCCCTGTCCAGCAGGGACATGGGTGGAATCTCAGGTGTATATTTTCTGTTTCCCATCCAGTTATCCAGGTTGTGCTTAAAAAGGGGCAAAGAGGTACTCTGCTTGATGTGGAGAGGGAGTCTATTCCATACACGAGGGAGTCTCTGGGACACAAATCTGTCCCACCAACAAGTCTTGTTGATGTCACAGACCAGGTTGAGGCTGCACATCTGGGTTATTCAAGTGGAGCTTGACTTGCGGATATGCAGCAGTCCCATCAAAGTGGGGTCCATGATCACCTTGTATGCCAGACAGAGGTCACTTCTGAGGAGTCTATATGAAACTGAGTAGAGGGATAGGGCTTTTAGCCTATCTGTGTTTGGTAGATGTTTGAGGCCCTGGATTCTCCTGGTGAGAAACCTCTGTGTTGTCTCCAGCTGCTGCATGTGCTTTGTGAGCTACATTCCGAAAGGTGCATTATATTCAATAATGGGCCTTATAAAGGAAGAATACAGGGATCATGTAACCACAAACTGAAGACACTGCAGTTGTTGAATCTAATTTTATAACACAGACAGCGAAAATTCCAGTTAAAAGCTTCAAGTTCCCAGTAAAACTTCAGGTTAAGCACTTTCTTCCCACTTAATGTAGGACTTCATCAGAACAAAGTTAACTTCCCTACCCAGCCATTGTTGCTATCAGCCTGGATTCCCAAATATCTCACAACTGATTGAGTGCTTTGGAAGTTGTTATTAATGTGATAATTTGTGGGGATATCACTCTCCTCAAAGAGGATGATGATACATTTTTGGTATTCAACTTGAGACCATGTTTCTGGCACCAGTCATTTGTCTGAGTGAGACCCTCTTGGAGGATGTCCACATCACTAGGGGAACTGATGACAGCACCCAGCTTGCAGTCATCTGCAAACTTGGTCAGCCATAGCCCACCGGTTTTGGCCTGGTCCTCAGAAATGTATATCCCTAATCACAAAGGCCCAAAGACCAAACTCTGGGGTACGTCATTTGTTACGGGTCTACTGCTTGAGGTGGCTTCCCCTATTTTGACTACGTGGGTTCTATCAGTGAGCCAGTTTGCTACTTATCTGGTAGCATATGGATTGATGCCTAGTTGAGAGAGTTTACCTATTATGCCTGAGTGGGGAATAGTATCAAAGGCTTTGGCCAGGTCAGGGTAGGCAGTGTGCACCGTCTTCCCCTCATCCATGGCTTTGGTGACTGTCTCAAAGAAGTCAACCAAATTTAGCAGACATGATCTACCCTTGATGAAGCCAAACTGTGTGAGATCAAGTGTTTGGAGGTTGCCAATGTCATTGTTAATGAAGTCCATGATAATCCATTCCATGGCCTTGCAGATCAGGCTAGTTAGGCTGATGGGTCTATAATTTTCTGGATTGGTGGATGCTCCATCTTTGTGTAAAGGGATAACAGTGGCTATCCTCCACTAAGCTGGGACAAAGCCAGTCCTTAGGCTTTGGTTGAATAGGGTGCCTAATGGTGCTGCAAGTTCATGCCTGAGTTCATGTAAGATGCAGCCTGGGATGTTATCGGGCCCCATGGAGGCTGCATTTTTTGCCTTTGAGAGAGCAGTGATGACCTGATCCCTAGATATAAGGGGGGAAGGGGCAGGTACTGGGGATGTCCTGATTTACTGATGGGGGGACAGAGGGGTTAAGTTTTGACTGGATCTGTCAACCAACAGGTTTGCTATATCTACAGCATTTATATATGTGGTGTCCTTGACCACCAGTTCTGAACAGATCTGGGTGCTTCCTTTGAGATTGCAGACATATGTGAAGAAGACCTTATGATTGTCTTTAGTAGATGTGGCCAATCTGGACTCAAAGGTTGCTTTGGAGGATTTCACTAGTGCTCTTATTTGCTTGGTCAGGCTAAGGAGACATTGCTTCCAGTTGGATACCTGCTCCTTCTTGTTCTTGGATACAACAGCAATAGGGTGGGGGGTAAGAGTGTTAAAACATTTAAAAACATTATGCTTGACTCACAAGAGACATAGCTGTGGTCCCTTTCCAAGTTTTAATATGCAATTAAAAGCAGAATACAAGTAAAACACAGTGTAAAGAAAACAAATGACAATGTACAAAACAGAAGAAGGCAATAAAGTCATACAAAATACAAAAAGCAAAAGCAGCCTAACCTTTCCCTCACAGCAAATTGTAGCCAGGGTTGCCAGATGCCCCTATTTGAATGGGACTGTCCTGAGATTAACAGCCCAGTCCCGAATCCCACACTGCCTGTTAAAATCCTGGCGAAACAGCCTCCACTTTGTGATTTTTGATTGGCTTGTATACCAGCATATGGGGCAATCATAAATCACAAAGTGGAGCCATTTCTGTGCAATGTGGAACAGATTGGATATGTTGATGTGCAGTAAATCCATCACTTTTTGATCTGAAGATGCCTTATATGCCAGGCACAGGTCACCTCTTAGCAGTCTGCAGGATGCCAAGTATAGTGACAGGGCTTTGAGTTGTAGACCATATTGTTTAGGCCTAGTATCCTTTTAGTACGGTATCTCTATGGGCATTCCAGTTGTTGAATGTGACAGATACATGTCAAAGGGGTTGTTATTCTTACTGACTGGCCTAATGAGGCCTGAGTAAAGGAGGACAATGACATTTGTAGATCAAGACAATCCATTTCTTAATAAGCTATGTAAAATAGAAGGACTTTCTTTTGACAATGGACTCAGTTTGCTCAAAATGTAAGTCACTAACCACATTAAGTTCCAATCCCAAGCAACTGTATCAGCTATTAGGGCCATATTGTTGATGTGGCAATTCTCCTGGGAAAGATTATATCCGAAGGACACAATAGTGATTTTTTTGGCATATAATTTCAGTCCATGATTTTTGGCACCAGTTATTATTTAGGATCTACCTGCAGGATAGATTATAGATAAGCTAGCATTGGTACTCTCTGTTTTTCTAATTACACCACACCATACATGGCAACGTTATCCATGCCATTATAGCATGCCAGGCCCAAAACTCACATAGAGTATTTGATAAGCCTGCCCTAAACCAACCATTTATGTTTATTTATCTATTTTTTAATTATATTATTTATTTTTTATTTCCATTTGGTAACTGGGTTAGAGAGCTAGTCTATTGACATTTTCAGCAAAGACCCAAACTCAGATCCTAACAAACAGAAATAGTTCTATGTACATTTATGTACATGACAGTAATGCAATAGATACAGATAAATTAAGATAACATTTGTAGAGAAATACATTCATGGAAAAACTACATTCCTGTCCAACAATTTAAATATAGTAGGCAAAGGGAAATGTAATACACGTTGAGCAATTTGACCATTGTCTCTGTTGCATGTAGATTGACTTTCATTAAAAAGAAGCTCCCTGATTAAGTCCTGAAGTGGCCAAGTGACTGTTCTTGTCTAATTTCCCTTGCGATGTGTTTCACATACCGTGGGCAAGCCTAGACAATGTCATTTCTCCCATGTTAGTTTTGAAACATGGTTTTTGCAGAGATACGGCATCATTGTGGTTCCCTCTAAGGAAGTATGGTTGCCCTCTAATGTCCAGAAAAGGTTTTAATAGCAGACAGTGCCACAATACAATGATATTAAATGGCGCTGCACACAGAAGTAGAGTAGGACAGAGCTTTAATAGTAACCATATGAAAGCTTGACACACATCACAGTAAAGGGGTCTGCTAGCTGCACAAATCTACAGATTCTATTTTCTACTTGCGGCTGTTAATCCCAGATTGTAAATTTAGTCTAGTATGCCTGTATTTCAGCTGTGGTATAAGGATATTTCATGGAATTGCTCTATGTTCTGTAGGTGCTAGAATGTGAGAGATTTTATACCAATCTTTCATTTGAGCTAGTACTTTTAGTCACTTTTTCAATGTGAGGTATAAAATACAGTGTTCAGTCTAATGTTTGTCCTTGGTATCTTTGTTCATCTGCTATAGGAATTGTGTCATTTGTATTGTCAATTATTGTTATTTGAGATATATTGGTCAATTTCTGACCTGTTCCCAATGTCATGACACTTGACTTTTGTAGATTGATTAGATGTATCAGTTGCACTAAAACAATAATAACTAGACACAGCATACTTCCACCAGAAAATAACTTTACAATCACTTAACTAGGAAGGAGATATCATAATGAAATATAAAAATGGCTTGCCTGCAAGTCCATTGTCCTTGAGCAGGTCACTGGTGAGGGATGGAGTCATGAGCATTTAAATAGCCCCCAGGAGGTTTCCTGTTTCACTCATGTAGCTGGTTCATCAAAATCAAGCTAGCTAACTGGATTTCCAGATTTCTTCAAGTAAATTATTAATTTAGTTGCAAGTTACATTAAGTTATGAAGCTGTCAAATAGCAACCAGTTAGGTAAGTCAGTAAATAAAAAAGAAAATAAATAACCTAAAATTTTAACAGTTTTAGTCACCAAGCTTCTGTGACATAGCTAGTTGGGCTGCTCCCTTGAATTGCAGTGGTCCAGGGTTCAATCCTTGGCACAATGCCTTAATTGTTTTAATTTCAACTTGGGTTTGCACCTGTTTTTTTTCTTTTGTTATTCCTTTCTTGTTCTTTGTAAATCTCAGCAGTGAGCATTCACTGCCTAGTTTGGTTTGCTGCTATGAATGGCAGTATATCTCTATATATTTTGGGCTGTTCATTTAAACCTATGGTTCATGTCAAGCCATCCTGGAACAAAGTCTTAAATACCTGTTTCCCTTCCTACATTCTTTCGCTAACACTTTCTCTCTTCCCTTTCACTTCCATACGCCTTCCTCCTTTCTAACTACTAAATGCCCACTATTTCTCTTACTACTTAGTGCCTACCCTTACTTTTCTCTAATTTCCTTCTATATCATCATCATCATCTTTAAATCTCCTTTTACTCCGTGCATCTCCACCTTCCTTTCACTTTTCTTAGCCTATAATATTCTTCTTACTGTCACGTTTCTGATTCTGCACCTCCTGTACCTTATTACACCTTCGTTCTCTATAATAATCAAATATACTTAGAGAATTATATATACATATGTATGTTTTTTACCTGTCACTGATGTAATTATATTTTTTATTTTTCTATTGATCTCATGTGTCTAATTTATTGTAACTTCTTTTACTACTTCAATGTTTCCAAGATTATATATATTTATATATATAGATATATATTAGTATACACTTTGTATTGCATCTTTTGGAGCTTTTCTCCTCAAGCCTACACTGAAATTGATGTCAAATAAGTAAATAAAATAAAAAAAAAATGTCAGACATTGAAATTCACTATTTTGCCAACAGACATGTATGCTTGGGAGCAATACTGTAAAAAGTAATAATTATATTTTGGTCTTCCATCTTTCCCAGATTTCATTGGAAAGGTGCTCTGAGAGGTTCATCCGCTGAATTATTGAGACATTTTATCACAGAGTATCTCGTGCAGCTGGATCCATTGGCATCAATGTGGTTGAGTACTGTGACTTATCGAAGTTAGACAAAGCCTTTTATGATTCTGATGGAATTCACATGCATGATATAGGTTGAAACTTATTCTTTTTACAGTTATCATTGTTGATTAATGACATTTTTAGTCAGAAGTGCAATTGTTATTTAGACTGTTGGCTTCTACTGATTCAATGTGTGTACATCTAAGCCATTACTGTTTGTCAATGGTAGCAAGCTATTTACAGAAGAAAATTATGTGCATTCATTCTGATGGGTAGTTGCATTGTGGCCTTAACCATCCTTGTTTTCTCCCTTTAGAGCTCAGCAGCCTTTTGTTGTCTTGCCAGGTCATTCAAGTTGTCCTTGAGTAAGTTGCTGGCAAGGGGCAAAGCTAGGATTGCCCACCAGGAGGTTTCCTGCTCCACTCCATCAGCAGAACGTCTCCCACAAACAGCTCACAACAACTATTTGTGTTGCATTTTGAACAAGTGGGTGGTCATCTCATGGCCTTAACCCCCCTTGTATTCCCTCTTTATAAGTTCAATGGCCTCTTTTTGTCTTTCCAGTTCAGGATGACCAAAGAATCATGGATTTCAAAGTCAATTTATATAAAGACAGAGTGGAAAACCTTGTGTTTGGTGAGTATGATCTGTCTGAGGGGGCTTGGTGTATGCACTCAGACTCCAGTTTCTGGGGCCAGCTTGGGCCTGGAGACACAAACCAGCTGCCTTATATATGTCTTGCTTTATGACTTGTTAATGTTCAATTCATTATAGTGACTATTACTGAATGTTGCTGATCATTTGAATTCATCTTAATAAACTTTTCGCAAATGCAAATTGGTTTGTTAATAACTCGTCTCAAGAGGACAATACAATTATTCCTGTCAAGAACCGTGTGTACATCACAGCATTATATGACTTGTTTTAGCTTCTTAAACTCCACTCATCTTTCCAGTAGACTACATCACAGCAACATATACACTTTAAAAGAGGTCCTGTATAATTCTAACCAACACATTTTTATTGTAGCCTTCACCTTGGCAAATTATTATATCATACATAAATGCAAGATTACTTTCATTAATTCTCTCAACATTTTACACATACACAGTCAATCTAAAAGAAATTTTCTCCCTTCCCTGCTGCTTTCCTGCAATCATTTATTCTTTATTTAATGTTATTATATATATGTATATGTTGTTTTTTTAGTTAAAAAACAGTGTACCACCAAGGGGCTGCTAGGCTGATCACTGTCCAACATCATAACAATGAACTTCATAAGCAAAAGGTTTTAATACCCTTTAAGACATTACCTTCACAGTAAAACAACTAATCCTTATCTTTGAGAGGGCTCAACACACTCCCAACTAGGTCTATGCTAGCAATCCTGCCATAGTTTCCCTAGTCTTGTACAAAACAAATTAACTCTTCACTTTAGCAAGCCTTGTTCATAATTGACAGCTGTCCCTGATTTTGCCTTATGTATTTTGACTTCTGCCTTGCTTTTTTTTGTGAATCACTAATTATTACAGACATTAAAGATTTATACTTCCTTCTCTATAAAAAATACATGTTAATGAAAAATGTGTTATTCTATTAATTTTTAAGTGAAATAGCATGATATTTTCAAATTGTCTTTGATTTTTGTCCTTTGTCCTGCATGTATTCTTGGCTTTGTCTAGATTTCTAGAGCAAAAAAAAAAAAAAAAAAAAAAAACGGGCTATGTTGTCTGTCTACTTGGAATGTGTTTTCTGTTTTATCTCTTCTATACCTATTTGTCCTTTCTTGCCTAGCTCTGGCACCTTCAGGTCCTGATGGACTGCTAACCATTTACTATTACCAAGTGTTTGACCCTTCTGAAGCTACTTGCAAATCAGGCCCATAGGAAGAGTGGTTATCTAGAAAAGGTAGTTGGCTCCCAGCCTTCACTTTTTGCATATAGGTCCTTGTCTTGGTTAATTTTTAGACCTACCAGAAAGTGTGCAACATGCAAACTATCATAAGGCAGCTTTCTTTTCTGCTCTGTCAATGTCAGCCATGCAGACAGCTATCCAATATCTGCCGCCTTGTCTTCTCAGGTCATCTGTGACATTATTCTCCTACTTTCTATGACAGGTGCTACAGAATATATGGGTCCCGTTGTTATTTGTTGGTTATATACCTCTACCTTTCATTACCTACTCTGTTCTACGATTTACTCTTCTAATCTGTATCATGGAACGTACGGAGCACATCATTCCTTTAGACATCTAAACCTGTGTTTACTATTCACCTGGAGAATTATTTCCTCTCTTGCCTCTGTACAGCTTTTTTGTGATAGATTTCAGCAAATCCTTCCTACCCACTGCTTATGAGATTCCAATAAAAGGATTTTTATTTTTTTCATCTTGATATATTTTCCATTTCATCTAGTGTCCATCTCAGTATTTTTATTTTATTTTCCTTATATGTTCAGTCATTGCACCCTTCTACAACTGTTTCTGTGTATCCTAATTTTTGACTTCTACCCATAGTTCTTGAGGGTACAAAGGCTGTCATCCCAACCTTTCTGCTATGCTGATGGAGTCCAGTAATACCTGTTTTACAACCTTTATGAGTAAATACACTCTTCCTTCTTCATTGAATATTTCCAATTTTATTGAGAACTATGGCTTTTCTCAACAAAATTTCCACAAGTGGTTATTATTTTCCCTTACTTCTGTTGTTTCTTTTTTTTAGTAGTGAAAAGATTACAGAGACTAGTGTGACACTTAATTTTAACAGTGCTTGTGGGTACTTAACATAAAGGACTATTACTTGGTAATCAATTTAAAGAGCTTTACTTTTGGGATGAAATTCTTGCCATCCATGTCTCGAGCACACAAACTCATTATGGTTGGATATCTGGACATTATCCTCTATATTCAATACATTAAGCAATAGTGAAATACTGTTTATTCATAATCAGTCTGTTTGCCTCTAGCACCACAATATTCTGAGATAAACATAATCAGGAACCACCAAATCTATAATGCAGCATCTTAGCAAATCAAGCTAGAAAGGATAAATAACATGTGATTGTCTTTCTTCTAATCACAGGCAAATGTCTAATTAAAACATGCATTTTTATCTGCTGTGTAATATATTCCAAATGAATCGACAAATGTTAATAATTCATTAAAAGAAATTGAAAAAAAAAAACAATATATGTGCTATATGCATGTATATGTTTGTATGAGGCAATTGTAAAGCACTGCAGCTAGATTTTTGAGAATGTTTGTCTCACTTTTACAAGTCCTGTTAGTCTATAAGATCAATAAGACCAGCTTACAGACTTGAATCTTTAAATAATCAGTTGTTTTCTTTGGACCATGACAAAGTTTTTGTTCTACTGCATTTTTGTATTGAATATGATTAATGCTATAACTTAAATCTGAAACAGAGGTTGCATGTTTGTATTTGCCTTCTCTCTCTCTCTCTCTCTCTCTCTCTTCCTCTTGTTTTTGAATATGAGGTTTTGGATCTTCCAATTCCACTCACAATTGTACACGTACTCTCTCTCTCTCTCTCTCTCTCTCTCTCACACACACACACACACACACACACACACACACACACACACACACACACACACACACACACACACGAATGCACACATAATCACTTTGGAATATGGACTTTGTATTTCTAGCCAGAACGAAAGAACATTTAAATGAAGCACCATTACACATTCACTGAAGCAAGATGGTAGTTTGCATTAACTTTGTGCATTCTCTTGACTGCAATGTGTTACTCAGAATAAATCATGCATTGTTATTCTGTCAATGACCTTTCAAATACAATTACTCTATAGTGACATACATTTCGTGACAACTGCTCTGACAAAGTAGCTGAAAATCTCCAAAGACAATCAAAGTGACCCTTTGTCTTCATTGACTCATTTCCACAACATGCCTCACTTGCATTTAGAATGTCATTCAAATTTTATGTGGCTGAGAAGATTAAATACTCCATCAAAAGTCTACAACAATAGAACTGCTGACATGTAAGGTACAGGGATTTCAAAGACCTTCACAGTACAGCAATGTTAAAAATCATTTAGAGCAAAAGGTATTATATATGTCTTAAAAGACAGAAATTATTTAGGAAAGAAATCACACAGGAAGGAGTTTTATGTTCAGCATATGAAGCTGTGATAAAAGTTTATTGCATTATGTGCTTAAAGAACACGACTCTACATATTTATTAGCTTGATGAAAAATATACATTAGCTGTTGTGAATGGTCAACTGAAATGCAAATGTCTTCATTTAGGTCCATTAAAGATATGAACAAAAATTACATCTTAATGTACATGAAACAACTCAGTATGCTTCTTTGATATTTATTTATTACATTTGATAACTGTGTTGGTGGTCTGGTCCTCAGACCTTTTTCAGCCATGCCCTGGATCAATAGACAACAAATGTAATAACTGAACTATAGAACAGCACAACAAATACCAGGCTATTATAAAGCTTGGTGGAAGAACAACACATAACAATTAAAGCTGTTTTTGAATAACACTAGACAGCTTCTAGTACATATATTTACATTCACAGAATTTGGTGTACAATATGACATTTGAAAAAGAGACTACAGAACAATAAAATGTAATAGAGCTTCTACAGCTATACACTTAGCATGTACCTTACACAGTATCACAAACACAGTTACATTTATTTTCATTTTGAAAATATTACTTGAGTTTTTTTTTTTTTTGAATGTTTGAATGGTTTGGATGTTTTTTTATATCTGCTGGTAGCTTGTTCTATATAGCTATTCCCATTCTGCATGTAACTTTTTCACTTATTGCTAGTTTAAATCTATGTATGTTGAATTTGATTGAATTATCTTGACTATTTCTGAGAGATTAGTTTTTGCCTCTCATATGAAGTAATTTCTTTAATGGTGGGCAGTAATCTTATGTTAGACTTGTAAATATAAGGGTGTTTACCAAGTATGTGGCTCTGCTTGTAATTGGTAGCCATTAATAGTTTACATGCACCATTCAGTGGTGGCTGCTCGTTCAAGCCATTAGTGCAGACCAAAGTATTCTATTTTCATCTAGATGTATTCCTTGTGTATCCTCTGTGGTGTATAAGGTGAGAAGGGGAAGGGCTTATTCAGCTTGATTCTGGGGAGATTAGGTCTGAACACCTGTAGCAAAGTTTTAGTTATAGCAATACCTTATTGGAGATTTTATCAATATATAAAGTGAAATTAAATGAAGGGTCAAGTGTTAATCTGAGGTATTTTTCGTATAATGTGTGGAATAACATTTGCTGTTAGGGCTGTTATGACTTGGGGGTGGGGGTTAACGTTGCGTATTGAACCATTGTGATTAGGCAGGTCAGTGATCTCATCCAAGGAGAGAGAGAATAGTAGACGTCCAAGGACTGAGACATGTGGCAGTCCTGTGTTAAATGTGCCCATTTAGAAGAGTGAGTGTAGCAAAGATTTGGAAGAGTCAGTTCATTAGCTAGTTTCTAAATCAGGTAATAGTGCAACAGTGTTTTCTCCAAAATTTATTTGGTGTAGTTTTGTAATAAAATTTTATGATTACCATCTCAATCAAAGGCCTTTGTTAAGTCAACAAAAATTCCTTCAGTGAAAAGGACATCATCGATACCAATACAAAAGTTGTCAGTGGCAGATAGCAGTGCTGCTTGACTACTAGCAGCATTTCTAAAAACACACTGCTGACCACCAAATAGGCCATAACTAGTTATGTGTTGGTACAGTTGCTTGAAAATTAATTGTTCAAATATTTTGGATATGGAGCATAAATCTTTCAGTTGTGAGGTAGAATTAGTTGTAGGTGGGAGGTTTAATAACTGCCTATTTAAATGCAGGTGGGACAATACAGGTAGTTAAAGAAAGGTTAAAATGTATATAAGTGGCTTTACAATTGATAGTGCTGTAAATTTTAAGAATGTGGGCTATAATTTGATAAACTTTGCTTCAAAAGTTTTTAAATTGGAGATAAATTTTTTGGGGTTTTTTTGTTTTGTTTGTTTTTTTTGGTTATAACTTTGAAGTGAAAGGTGGCAGTGTAGTTAGCTAAAGGGCATATATTTTGGGTGGTGTTATTGCACGTCTTGGGGTTGTTGAAAGAAGCTAGTAATATGATGTAATGTAGAGAGCAACTAGTTTCTGAAATCATCTGGAAAGGATTCAGAGTTCTTGTATGGCTATGTGCATGCTTTGTGTTGTGTATTATGTCTCGTGTGAGTTGTTGTATTTCTTACCAGAAAAGTTTTAGACTGGATGAATGAGATCCTTTTGGTCATTGTCTGGGGTACTGGGCTTTGATAGTATCATTACAATCCTTATTGTTTTGTGCAGTTCTTGTGAAAGCCAATATTCTAGTGAAATATTCTATTGAATGTCAAAATTCACATACTACAAGGTATCTAGACTAGTGCTTAAAAAAATTATAAGCTTGTTTCATGCCTTTCCTGTAAGTTGTCTAGTCCAGACACAGATTTGCTGTATCCAGGACTGTTTGTAAGCTTCTGAGCCCCCAAGCCTTTCTGTGTTGGAGGGAAGCCTTCTAGCTTAATTTTGTTTCTTAGAACTAGCGAGTTTTCAAGTTTCAGCATTCAAATCTGTTTCTTTGAGCTCAGCACTTGTTCAGAACTCATTGCAAATACTAAATAAGCTACAAATTACTACAGCACTCAACTTTCCTCACTTGTCTAGAGGAAAACAGATTTTAGTACTTAATAAATAAGCACCTATCCAGGCATGTCTAAGGGTTAGCTCCCAGTGTTTTCTCCTGTCTACCTGATGAATCTTGGCATCTTGGGGCAATGCAGCAATTGCCTCATGTACACAGACAACCCTCTCCTCCTACCACCCAACACTACAACCTGTGAGAGATACAGTTATATAACCAAACTGGAAGCAAAACTCTCTTCACTCAAGACTGGACTAGACAGTCAAGAGGAGAAGTTAAATACTTGCACCACACCACACTCATCACATAGTCCCTCAAAACCTACACCACCAAAAGACACACATAGAAACACAAAACACACACCTACATTCATGGAGGTTCTCAAAAAAAATCTACCCAAGCAACAGGGACCTCCAAAGCAGAAACGCAAGCAACCTCCACCCCCCAACACAACCCAAATGACACATAGCCCACAAACTCAGTGTGCCACTCAACCACAGTCCATAAGGCATAACAACGTACCTAACACTCTAGTCATAGGTGACTCTATAGTCAGGTGCACTGATGTTCCACTCACCAGGCTAAACAAGGAGAAAGTCACTGTCTGCTGCCTGTAAGGTGCCAGGATCCACCACATAATGCATGCACTCATGTCACTCCACAGCAAGTACAAATATGACTCTGTCATTGTCCATGTTGGTGTGAATGACCTGAGACATACCTCCCTGGACTACATGAAAAGAGACATGGAGGAGATTTCTGATCTTGTAGCCCAGGCAGGTATGACCCTAGCCCTGAGTAGCATCCTGCCATCACCCAGAATGATACCACAGTAAAAGGACAAAATGATTGACTTCAACATTTGGCTAAGCTTCTGGTGTCATTCTAAGGGGATCCAGTATCTGTCTGCCTGGGATGACATGATCAACAAACCACGTTGCTTTGCCAGAGATGGCCTGCACCTGCCGCCCTTGGGATTTCGGATACTGGCTAAGGCTCTTGCCACCAATATAGTGCCTTTTTTTTAGGCAAGATTCAAATGACAAATTCACCACCATAACAGGTACAAGCAAGCATAATCTGAGGGATAATGCTACTCAATGCTAGAAGTCTAAACCTCAAAATGCACTCACTCGAGGCACTCCTTAAAATGGAGAACATCAACATCTGCGCAGTGACAGAGACCTGGTTCAAGGCTGCAAAGAGTACCCCTGCATTACCAGGCTATAATTCATACCACACCTTTCGGCCACCTAACTTGGACCGATGCACTAAAGGCAGAGGCGTGTCCATATTCATTAAGGGTATCTACACCTCCAGGCTAGTTGCTCAGCATAATGCATCTGAGATTATCCAAGTGCAACTAACTCTGGGCAAGACCACAATGCAAATTGTAGCTTGCTACAGATTCCCCACCATGCCCCAGGATTCCCACTCCTCATTTCTTGATACACTGGAAAATATTAGGGTACAACCTAACACCCTAATAATGGGTGATTTCAACTACTCCACCATTAACTAGGAAAGCTACTCATGTACCAACTCTTGTGCTCAACGTTTTCTGGAATTCATGAATTCCAGTGCCTTGGATCAACTTATCCACACCCCCACCAGGGGCAGCAATATCCTAGACCTGGTCATTACCAACATGGGCAACTGGTGTTCCACACCAGAGGTCAATTCCTCGTTGGTCAGATCCTACCATAAGCAAATCACCCTAGACATCAACATCCCAGCCCCCCCCACCCCCATTAGGGAAACCTACTTGCTTCACACAATACCAAGCAAACCTGCTTACAGCTGCTTAAAAGTGCTTTAATCACTCTGCCTCCATCAGCCCTTGTTCTGCCCAGCAACAAAATAATCATCCCTGCCAAGTCTTGAATCCAGGATGCTGTGCAGTACAATCACAGCAATGTAGCACTACACCATCTGAGTTTTGAAGATTTGTAAGGCTTTTACAAACATATGCATTCTGGTCATTTAACATTAATAAAAAAGTCATCACTTCCAAGACTTGGACCCAGGACTCTGTGCACTACAATCACAGCAATGTACCTGCACACCATCTGAGCTGTAACAACTCTTAATGCATTTTACAAACATATCATGTACTACAGTCATTTAACATAAGGAAAAAATACATAACTGTAGTACTCTTATATATATATGCATATTTTAAGTATTTTAATTAAATACATGGATACATGAAATTGCAATATAATACTGTTCTCTGACAATAATATATACGTAAAATATGTGGGGGGCTACACACCCCACACCCCCCATGTGGGGGGTGGTGCCCCCACACCCCCCTTTAGTATATATACCAACTCCAGGGTCACACTACAGTGGGGTAAAGGCCATCTACAACTCTCAGTGAAATGTGTTTCAGTGAATTGTGTTTTCGGTGAAATAAGCTTTCTGTGAAAAGTGCACTCTAATTTGATTTTTGGTGAAATGTGCTTTCAGTGAATAGTAGTAGATCCATAAATATATATATATATATATATATATATATATATATATATATATATATATATATATATATATATATATATATATATATATATATATATTTATATATATATATATATATATATATATATATATATATATATATATATATATATATACACACACACACACACACACACACACACACACACACACATATATACATATATGCATAGATATATACTCAGCCTCTAACTGCAAGACATCTGCAAAAAGCCTGACAAAGTGGGCGGATAGGCGTATTTGAAATATGGCTGTTATAAGCATAGAAGTCTGATAGAGTAGCATGATTGTTTTTAATATCTATTTTCTGATAGATTTCAGGTCTGAAACACATATAACTTTCATCATTTCCTGATGTCCATGCTCACATCATTCCAGTAATTTGTCAGAAACCTACAACTGTTATGGGGAACAGACCACTCATATGAGCCATGCATCTGGACAGTGGAGACGTATGACCGCAGTCATATAACAGAAGGGGAAAAACATTGAGAGCTGCTAACCATTTCAGCCAGCACCTTCCGAACTACATTCAGACCAACATGACACTACCCCAAATCAGCTCTGGGGGAATTACTCATGCTTTTGCAAATATATCATGCACTACAGGGATGTAACTGCAGGGGAAAGCAGACATCAGTGAAAAATCATCCACCCACAACCATTTACACCACAGTTATAACAACATACCTGTACCCCAACTGATCTCTAGAGTATAATGACTGAGCAAACATATCCTGACTGTCAGTCATACACTACACCAACATATACTACCCCAAGTCACAGTCTACTAGGAATCATGAGGTGTTATAGCACATTTTTCAGTCTGTCCCTACAGACGTATACAACTGATAGACCACTAGCAACAGTAGCAGCATGCACAGTCAGATAGAAAAGGATCTATGACACCTACATCTGCTACTCTCCCTACTCAGTCCAACAAACTTTTAGACACTACACTGCTACATAGTCCTGACAGTCTGGTAACAATGACCAGACATATATAACTCTCAACTGTACAGATTTCCACAGAATGTCAAGGGTGTGGGACCATATTCATGGCCACTTCCGCATACAACTTCCAGGAGTCTGTTACGTCACTGGGATTATATTAGGAGTGACATCACTACATCATGATATACCATACCTCTGAACCTCTTACTGGAAGACATCTAAACACAGCCTGACATACTTGGGGGACAGGAGGCCGAAAAGAGGGATGTATCTCAGAAAATGGTGTTACAAACTGAAACAGTTGCTAGTGTTACAGAGTTTGTTGTATCATAACATCCCTGAAGGATATGATGTCTGAAACACAAATGGATGTCAACATTTACTGACTTCAGTCCTCACTTTATCCTACTGATGTCCCAAAACAGAAATTGTCTGGGGAACAGACCAAACATAACAGGCACATCTGTGGGCATTCTGTAGACATCTGGACAGTTGAGAGGTATGTCAGAAACATATCACTGTCAGATGTTTACTCATGCAGAAAATATATGTCCAGACAAACACTGTTAATCTAGCAGTCTTCTATGTGTGTAACGATACTTAGTTACAATCTGTACCCAATTCTGGAACTTTGTTGGTCTGTCTCCACATTTCTTGTTCTGAGAGGTATTTCCACCTGCCTTCTGTGAAGCCCCCACACATCCATAATGTTCTTCTCACAGGCAAGCAAAAATAGAAAGGCCCACATGAAGGACTTCATTATAGCACTGTGTTGCTATGGCATTGGCTAATGGAAAGACAACACAGCTGCTCTGGATGCAGGTAACAAGTGGGAAACACCAGTTGGGGCACAGGCCATCACCTGTCATGAGCATTACTTACAAAAGGCAAGCTGCTGCCTATGCAAACATGTCTGAACCTGTCTACACAAAGACAGATTGTGACTATGCAAACCTAAACATATGCATTATTCTGAGAAAACTCTTTAGCACTCTAACAGGTATGTCAATCAATTAAGCATGTAATGAAATACAGAAGGGGGATGCAATAATGTGACATGGGAAGTTAAACACTAGGTCGCAACACCACTTGATGGACTCACATGTTGCTGTCCTGGACCTATGCGCATTCCTGCTGGTCCTGTCTGCAGTGACATAGATCACAGCTCTGGCCCCTGAGTCACCCCGGCAAAGGTCAGCTCATGTATGACTAATACTGGAGTGTCTGTTGTCCACTACTGACTGTGACACTGCTAGGCCAGCTACCTGGGATGTTGTAAATATTCATATGTCATCTGTGAATGCTACTATGATACATATGCTTGTCTTACAAATGTAAGTGACTTATATAGAGTATGTGCATAGTAAACAACTGGCACAGAAGTGTGTGTGTTAAACTGTATGTTATATACCGAGCTCATACCTTTCAACTGCCCAGAGTGTTGCAGACTGACCACATGGTTGCCTCATATTTGTACTCAATGCTCATACAGTTGTGTATTGTCTATCAATTTACTGGCAACCCAGTAAACACTGAAGTCATAACATAATAGCATAAATTTGAATCTTAGATGTCATATCCTGTGGCGTATTCCTGTGAATGCAAAACTGTCTAGCAGCTAAGTGTGTTACAGCTAGATTTATAAAGTGTCACTATCTCCCAGCCTTTGCCCACCACTGATGTGTACCTTTTTGCAGATGTCTTGCTCTAACAGGAGCTAGGAGTCTTAGCATGAAACTCATGTCATTGTAAGCGTACCTTGTCCAGGAGGAGGCTGACATCTGTGCAGTCACTGACACCTGGTTTGCAGCTGTGGAGAGCACACTAACCTTGATAGGTAACTCATCCCATCATACGTTTAGACACCAAATGGAGGGTTGCAAAGCCACAGGAGGTGAAGTTTTAAACAGTATCATACACATACACACCTCCAGGCTGAACAAGCAGTATGACGCATGGGAGACATCCCAAGTGCAGTTAACTGTTGACAAAACACCTACTCAAATCATAGCTAGCTACAGAACTCCAACCATGCCTCTGGACACCCAGTACACCTATCTGGACTTACTTGAATCTGTCAAGATTCAACCATCTACCCTGCCCCTAGCTGACTTTAACTATCCAACCATAGTGTGCATGCTGTTTTCTACCTGAACATGAATACACAGAGATTCCTTGGCCTTATCAATGGCAATGCATTGGATCAGCTGGTCAACACTCCTACGACAGCTGGAAATATTCTGTACCTTGTCCTAATCAACATGAGTAGCCACTGTAGCACTACAGTGTCATCCCCCTTGATAAGATTTAACCACATAGTCATCACTGTAGAGGTCAACATCTCCCCTGCCCCCCGTCAGGATCAAACAAAATAACCTTTTAGAAAATTACTATAAATCTCCTCAGAGTAGGTAGAAGTAGCTTTACAGCCACTGCCCTGTCAGTTAGAACTAGCAGTAGTGTCCAAGCCCAAACCACAATACTATGCGAACACCTACATAGCTGTATGGACTCAGCAATACCTAACAGGGCAACATCATCTCCCTCAAGGTAGGGTGAACCTCTGCGTTGGAGAGCAGCAATACCCAAATACTATAATAGATGGAAATAATTGTTGGACAGGGCCAAGAAAGAGCTGGTGCCTAATTGGAAACAGTGTCACCTTTGTCTGAACAAGCAAATAAGGTCACAGGTGAATTACCCTAAGGTTTTCTGTGAGTGCAAATTGGACACATCCACCAAGGCCAATCAGTAGCCCTTCCACACATATGTCTGCAATCACAGAGGTAACACACACATCTGCTCTGCACTGGTGGTCAATAACACCACATGCATATACGGCATAGATATAGCCAACCTTAAGTGTAAACATCATCTCCCTGACACCCATTGACACACATGGACATGCACAGCATCTGCCCCCCCTCATCATCAGGAAGCAGGTCTGTAATGCCCTCTCAAAGGTAACACATGGAAGTCCCCATAGGCCTGATACCATTCCTGGCTGCATCCTATATCAACTCAGGCATGAGCTCTCAGCTCCATTACACAATGTAGTCAACCAAAGCCTGAGCACCATTGTCATCACAACTGCATAGAGGACAGTGACTGTCATCCCTATGCACAAAGGTGAAGCAATCCACTAACCCAGACAATCATATGCACATTGGCCTAACTAGCCTGATCTGCAAGGGCATGGAAGGCAATATCAAAAATCTTATAAACAGGGACATCGGCAACCTCAAAATGCTTGAGCCCACACAGTGTAGTATTGTAAAAGGGTGATCAGGCTTGTTAAACCTGATTGACTTCTCTGAAATGGTCAACAGACACAAGGATGAAGGGAAGATGGTGCATACTGCCTACCATCACTTAGCCCAAATTTCCCACAATAATCCACAGGCAGCCATGATACATAAGCCTACACAGCTAGGCTTCAACCTATATGTTACCAGATAGGTAGCTAACTGGCTCAATGATAGTACCCATTCAGTCAAATTAGTGGAAGCCACCTCAAGTAGTAAACCCTTACAGAGTGGTGTACCCCAAGGATAGGTCTGGGGTCCTCTACTGTTTGAGATACACATGTCTGAGGTACAAGACAAAAACAGTGGTCTGTGGCTGACCAGGTTTCAGATGGTTACAGGCTGGCCACTGTCTTACATTCCCCTACCGATGTGAGCATCCTCAAAGAGGCCCTTACCCAAATTAATGACTGGTGCAAGAAGCATTGCCTCAAAACTGAATGCCAGGAGATGCATCATTTTCCCTGTTGTAGTAGATGTCATCCACACCTATTATGACAGTAATAACAATGTACTGAGCATGCAAGCATGTGTGAGGCGACTTGTGCCCCAAGGTTGGTAGCAACCTGACAGTTACCCACCATGTGGGCACCATTGTACAGAAGACTATCTACATGGCCCACCTCACAAATATGGGTATGTCATCCAGGAACCAGAAGGCCAAAACAACCCTGTACTCCTCTCTTATCAGATGCATTACCTAGTACAATGGCTCCTTTGACATGTACCTTGCCAAGCAAATGCAGCAGTTGTAGAGACCATAGAGTTTCCTGATCAGGCACATCCTGGGTCTGCAACACCTATACTATGCAGATAGGCTGAAAGCCCTTTCCCTGTACCCAGTCTCATACAGACTGAACATAGGCGGCCTGTGTCTGGCATACAAGGCCATTCCCAAACCAGCTTTGATGACGTTTCTGCATATCTGTAAGACAAACCCCCTCATGCAACATGCATGCAAGGCCCTCACCTGGTTTGTAACATGTATAGCACTTGTTGGCAGGATAGTGTAGTGCCCACACAATACACTGTCTGTAAAATGCACGCCCTCTCCATGTGTAGCAGAGTACGTGTATAGCCCTCTTGAAGGAGAAGCTGGATGACTGCATGGAAAATGGATAAGACACCACTGGAATCCCACATGTGTCCCAGCTGGACTGGGGAAAGAGGTGCTGCCTTTGAAGGGACATAGGAGAACATCTGAGCCAGGGTTATGAGGGCCAGGGCCAATAGCCTGGTATCCTCTTATGTGGCTATGCACCTATTACTGTACATGTTTCCTGTATGTATTGCACACTGTCCTGCAATGTTGTCTGACATGAATCCCTGTGAGTCTGAACTGTGTAGGTACTGCAGTGATAGCGTGTACTCTTCTTCCTTCATCAGTTATCATCACATATTGTTACACCTTGTCATTGTGTGTGGTCTGCCTAGTGGTGAGTCAGCTATTATAATACGTGCATATGCACTTGGTTACACTGTATAGCTCACTCCAATAGCCTTGGTCTTGGTACAATTACCATTCAGCTAATAGGCCCATCACACGGTAGGATTTGTCACCCTTTGCTGTGGGCCTTATAGTAGCTGCGAAACAGATGGATTGTGGCAGGCAGAGCTACCATAAGGTCTGCCCTGAAGGGCCCACAAGTGTCAAAGCTGTGCCAGACGTTACCAGGATTGTGTGTGTGTGTGTGTGTGTGTGTGTGTGTGTGTGTGTGTGTGTGTGTGTGTGTGTCTGTGTGTGTGTGTGTCTGGGTGTGTGTGTGTGTGTGTGTGTGTGTGTGTGTGTGTGTGTGTGTGTGTGTGTGTGTGTGTGTGTGTGTGTGTGTGTGTGTGTGTGTGTATAGCAACAAACATAAGACTGCAGGGTATTAATTTACATATGTTGTTTTCCCCTCACAGGTGAACATGGGGGTTGGTGTCTCTCTCCCTCACAACCTGTTCTCAGTGTCTTAGTGGACTCCCATGGGGAGGGTGGTCATAGTCAGCTAGGTGGGGTTGTTGGTGCCTGAATCTGTGCCATTATTTGGTATCCCACTTTCACCCACCATGTCCCTGCACACAGTCTGTATGCCCACACATACCCAGTCCTCAGCAGCCATGGATAATGGACAAGGTAGAGGGTGGTGGCATTGAACAGGCTAGTGTGTTGACAATAGTGAGTGTTAGTGTAGACACCAGCCATAGCCAGAGAGCAGGTGAGGTCAGATACAGGCAGATGGACAGGAGTGCTCGATGGATGGCTGCTGCACATCAAGCCCCTGTTGCAAGTGCCACAGCAGATGTCACCAGATGCATGTTATGATCTGTCATGGAGGAACAGGTGTGTACTGACCACAACACCAGACAGATGCTCAGGGTCATGAATGCAATACTTCCTGCCATGTGTGATGACCTCCATGGCATTTGTGATGCCATACGTCATCTTGCCGATGTCATGGATAGACAATGGGGTGAGACATTGTCACTCCTCGACCATGCAATATCTGTGCTTGAGCATGTGCTGGGAGTAGGGCATTAGCCAGGTGGCCATAGGTCAGAAACATGATCAGCTGAGAGCCCACGTGGCTGTGCACATTCACAGTCCTGTAGTGGCTGTACCAAAAGCACTACCGAAGGGAGGGTGCTGTCCACACTACACCAGAAGAGAGCATAGGCATGTTGTCCTGGCCAGTCCCTTCAGGGATGCA
>NC_056732.1:1179685764-1179738264 GCF_019279795.1 Protopterus annectens
AGGAATACAAGATGTATGATGCACCAACCAATATTATGAGCCCCACTATATACATTCTTGCCCAAAAAGCCAGGTGAGAGGTGTGGCTACAGCCAATTGACTGATGAAGCTGTGTAAACAGTCCAGCAATTTGGTGATATACTGGCTGGGTTCTCCTCATTGTGTGGTATTCTTCTTACCTGAGAAGTCATATTCTGCTGTGGCCATACCTCTCAACTGTACATTTTTTGGCAGGTTGTCTGGGTGTTTGTCTGGAAGTTTTGTCCAGTCTTTATACACTTGTGTTTTTATGGCAAGTTAGTTGCATGTAATTGAAAACTGACATTACAAAATAATAACAGACATCAGTGTTTCAGACTTCATAACCTTCAGACAATTTCTGCTAAATCAAAACCCATTCTTCTACCAACTTTCTCAGTACATAAGGGCAATATTTACAACACATGCCTATAATTGGGTATTTGTCCCATTTTTATTTATGACCTTATCCAGATGTCTTGCTGTCCGAAATTGAGAGATATGGGTGTGGGTACAGAGTGCATTCTACGGTGCAGAAATGCCTGTTATATGTGTAGTATATTCTACATAGCACTGTGACTTCCAGGTATGTCAGTGGCAGAACAGTACAGAGTAATGTGTTGAACCACTGACAGACAGTTGTGTTTAGGTTGATAGGTTGCTATGACATTAGTAGGGTATTGGCCCTGAACCCACACAGATGAGACTGTAGCCCATGTTATAACACATCACACACAGCATCCCTGTCCAGCAGGGACACAAGTGGAATCACAGGACTGTATTTTGTGTTTCCCATGCACTTATACAGGGAGCACAACACTAAGGATATTGAGGTAATTGGCTTGCTGTTGACAGGGAGTGTATTCCACTGATGAGGGAGTGTATGGTACATGTATCTGTCACACCAACAAGCCGTACTGATATCACAGCCCAGGTTGATGCTGTGCCTACAGGTTGATGGAGTGGGCCTTGAGTTCCAGATGTGCAACAGTCCCATCAAGGCAAGGTCTGGATTGCTTTGTATGCCAGACAGGGGTCATCTCAGCAGAGTCTTTATGGAATAGGGTAGAGGGACACTGATGTTAGCCTATCTGTGTAGGGTAGGTGTTTGGGGTAAGGCCTTAGTGTTTGCAAGAACCTGGTGTGTAGAGTCTACATGGTCTGTGGTGTGTATGTTTGTGGAGTTCTCATGTGATTTTACTTCTTAGGTGTCCATTCTTTGGGTTTATGTTTTGTCTCAGACTTCCACTTACATGGGTGTGTATTGCGTATTTGCAGGCGATGTTTACTGACTCCATACACTGCATGGCACCTATGTTACTGCACAATTTGTCCTGATGTGCACATTCTCTATTTGTCTGGCCAGTGGTTCCCCTTCCCGTTATCTGTGTCTCTTTATTCTGCTGTAGTCCAGTCACAGGCTTTGGCCACAGTGGCTGCTGCTATGTATTTGTAATTCTGATGTGAGTGGGGTACATGCCGTTACATCACACACAAGTTTGTGGACTTCACACCTCTGAGTGTACCTATTTAGCAGGTTGTCCATCATTGCACCACATCATTTGCTGTGGTCCTTAGATGGTTTGTGTTGCTATATGTTATTATAAGGCTTCATGTGTTCTTAGCTGTTATACTGTCACAGACTGACTCCTGGACAGTCCCAAATATGACAGTCAGACAAAGGACCACACATGGGGACAGGATGTTAATAATCTTCTGCCAAACATAGACAGTTGGGGGACCGGTTTAGTAATTGCTTGTTTGCTCTTATGGGTATGACGTCTGCTTCCACACTGTCTGCCATTGCTGTTTTGATATGACCCTTTCTTGTTTTGCAAATAGTCGGCAGGCAAATGCAATGTTAGGACAAGCAGAACAGATATACAAGGCATACTTGTGGCCCTTCTGTGACAACTTCAGTTATTCCAGGGGTATGGCTGTTGGCCAGTGACATGTCAGTGCTGACACAGAAAGGTGGCAGCCTTTTATATACTGAAAGTACACTAACCTTCAGGTACCTGCTGTCCTACTAGGCACCATACCTCTCAACTTCTGAGATCCAGACATCTGGGCAAAGCCATAAGTAATTGGGGACAGAGACCTAAATATAGGGTCCATTTTTACGTATTGCCTTACAAACATAGAAAGGTAATTCAGTAACAGGTTTTGCATTAGCATGCATGTTTCTATAGGGTATGAAATCTGACACTACAATCTGTCATTATTTTCTGACCTTAGTCTTACGTGATTTGTCAATAAATTGCCAGACAACCACTATTTCATGATATACAGACCACAAATAAAATGCCAACCTCTGGATATTCTGCAATAGGTCTGTATAGTTGAGACGTATGGTAGACACTGTGTAGGTTACTCCAAGCTGTGTTCTGTTCATATGTGTAGTCCCCTGTCTATGAACTGTCCAGCTTTACTAGATTAACAGATATTGACATCTGGACAGTCTGTAAAACTCCTAACATAGGTGCAGCCGACATGCAAAATAGTTGGCATTGCAGTTCTTGGAACATGGCCCTGTCAACCACAGTACTGTACCTAGGCCACTAGGACACAACAGCTGGGAGTAAGTGCTGATCACATCCTGACAGTGTTAGTCACACATATACATAGCTCATTGACCTCTACATATTGTGGACATGCAACAAGTTATCATGTTGATTGGGACAACCCTGTCAATGTGTGCTCTGCTACTATTTCCCTACAAACATACATGTTACTGCCTTTCTAGGGGAATATGGGTTTATGGGGGGGGCACGCCTGTAAACTGTACACATTTGCACAGACTGTCCAGATATCTGCCTTACATTTGGGTTCCATTTAGCAAAGTATTGTGCCCTGTCCTGGAGACTAGAGGCATATCACTAAAGACCACAGGTCAGATTGTTATGGCATACATTTGAGTTTCAGACTTCTTACCATTCAGGACCTTACTGCAACTGCAAGACCTGCTGTGCTATCACTGTGTAAGTCTGTATGGGGGTATTTCATCATTGTCACCATTTGTGGGCTTTTGCCAGGCATTTCTGTATGGTTTCCTATGGCTGACTTGCTGGATGAGGCTGAGGATTGAGTATGGGGCCCCCACACTGGCATCCATGCTTGTGACCTATGACCCCACAGTCAGTTGCCCCCCCACATATACTGCAGTGGAATTTGTCACTGTGGGTACTACTACATAGTGTGGGGAAGCCAGTATTGGGAAAACATTTCCTGGTGTCCAAAATAGCTGTCAGTTTTATGTTGCTATCCCAGTAGGCCACCCCATTCCCTTGCATGCATGCAGTGATACCATAGATATGCTACCAGAACATACTACTCCATTCATTTATTGTTAAGAACACTGACTTACCTTGTGCCTGTGGCAGTTGTGAGGATGGTGCTTGAGGGCTGCCTATGTCAGATGCATGCAGTATACTGCCTATACATGGTAAGGTACAGGTAGTGTGATTTGTGTGCCATCCATTTTATTGTGTGTGCAAGTTGAAGAGAGGTGTCAGTCCCTAAGTCTCTACAATGTCAGTATGTGTGCTATGTGTTGCCTCTTTGCCAAGGCCTGGGCATACTGGGTATGCCTCCATCTGCCTACAGGAGCTGGCTCTGGGGGGTCCTCCTCCGACTCCCTCTGTGCCTGTGGGGACCTTGGCAATGGTGGGAGCCATGTGGCCCTTCCCCATGCTGTTCTTGACACAACTGTTTCTGCAGGATCATATTATGTAGCACGGCACATACTATGAGCATGTATGCACGTATGGCTGGACAGTACTGCAGGGCTCCACCAGATATGTCAAGGTAGTGGAACTATGACTTCAGCATCCCAAACACATGCTCTATAATGATCCAGGTTTGTGCGTGTGCCACATTATGGCATTCTTGAATGGGTGGGTGTGTGTGCATTTCTGATGGGTGTCATCATCCACGTTTCCAGTGCATAGCCAGCATCCTCTACTAGATGGCCATACGGGATGTCCCCCCTTTCAAATGCCTGGTACAGCTGTGAGGAATGCCAGATGTGGAAGTAATGATAGCTTCCAGGGCTGACAACACACACATTAATGATAATGCCATGGACATTGGACACAACCTGGCAGTTAATGGAGTGAAAGCCCTTGTGGTTTATGTAGACCCTACCCTGTTTATCAGGTGGTGCTTTGATGTGGATGTGCGTGCAGTCTATGGCACCCAGTACTTCCAGGTAGTCTGCTACATAGTGGAAGAGGTGCATATTGATGGTCCTCTCCTCACAGGTGATGGGCAAGTAAATGTGCTCACCAGCATGTGGTAGTATGACATCCAGGAACTGGTGGAGTACCCTGGATGCAGATGCCTGTGAGACCCTCATGATGTCCCCAGTAGGTCTCTGAAAAGTACCTGTAGCTAGTATTCTTAAGGCTACACATACCTTGGTATCCACTGGGATGGGTTCTCTTCTGTTGGTTCTGGGTCTGAGGTAGACAGGCACAGCTCGATGAGTTGCTGAAGCATGTCCCTGTCCAGCCTGTAGCACTCTAGTATCTCCAGATCATGTAGCCACTGGTAGGTTACCCTGGGTCTGAACACTCTTCTCCTCCTCCTCAGTTTGGACTGGTTGTCAGCATTATCTTCTTCACCCCCCTCAGCCTCTAGCACATACTGATGTATCAAAGCGACAGCAGCCCCTAACATTTTGTTGGTTAAAATTCCCGAGTGTGTACACCAATGGTGCAGAGTTTGTGGAAAAAAACAGACTGAAAGGTGTTTGCATGGTTTATACTGTTGTGCTGCAAATGCTGCCTGCATGATTGGCTGATTATGACACATTCCACCTTCCAGCTATATTATATGTACTTGATTGCTTTTATTCTGCTATTTCTCCTTTTTTTCCCTTCCCATTTCTGCCCCTTTTAAGCCCTGCGGTGCACCATGCAAACCCACTGCCCAAATGTAAACAGTTTTGCTATTTCTGGCGGGTTTTTGTGTTTGTTTTAGAGCCGGTGTGCGCCTTGCAAACCTGATTAGCTAAAGTAAACACTTTTAAGCAGAAATGACCTTCACCTGGATGTGAACATGCTCCCTATTTCATGGAATAAGTAAATACAGCCTCAGACATACCCCCTTGCTTAGCTAATCTTAAATGGAAGCCATGGAGCTCCAATGTGCTTACACCAAGCATGACTTCCCCTTTTCATGTCAGCTGCTTCTTCTGCTTACACCACTGTCTTATAGCTCCTACATGGTTAGGTGCATTCATATAATAGTCTCCCATTTTGCAATTCAGTAAATTTTGCTCATCTGAATACCTCACTGCCTTGGTTCCTTGTTACACCACTACACCAGAGCCTTTCCCCTTAGCAAGCAGTGTTACCTGTTATTGTTTTGATTCTGCATGCTACCCACTATAATGGCAAAATGCAGATTTCACTTAAAATTGTCTTTTCACATTTTTTTTTATTTTCTGCGCAATCTCGTTTGCCTGCCGCTCTGCTATGCTTAAATGGCTGAAATTGGCTAAAAAAACTTTTATTTTTGTTATTTTGCAGCTCTTTTCCATGCCAATGGCCATATTGTTGACCATTGACATGCCTAATGCTCGTAATACATGCTTTACTTTGAGCTGTCATGCCCAAGTTTTGATTTTTGCAGAAATGTACATGGTTAGTAACTGAATACATTTCTGCAATGAACACTGTTCTGGCACAGATGCCTGCCTGCTTACAGAATTGCTAATTCACCTAATTTGCATGGTTTTCACTAGCAAATGAGGTAATTAGCATTATTCAGTGATGTCCATGCCAGAATACTGCTGGCAGACTTGTGCATGCCCCCAGCCTTGTTTCCTGAATTGGTTGGTGGCCATATTCCGTGCAGAAGCTGCTGCACTATTCTGGCATGGAGAAATCACTTTATTGAATCCCGGGGTTTGTCTATTTTTCATTTTCACTTGCTTCTGCGAGTTATGTACTGTCTGCATATTCATGTAGAAATGGAATGTGTTAACTTATTTTGTTCAAGGAAAGAGTTTTATTATTTAATTTTGAATGCTTGCGCTCAATGTTTTATTTATTCATTGGATTAAGATTTATGCATTTTTTACCATTGTACCTTTAACTGTGTGGTGCCTACGTTTTGAATAATGACTGCCCAATGCTAAATTGCTAATATTTGTCCATAAGACTACTATTCTATAATATTGCTCTTGTGTAGACTCTGTGATATAATCCTATCCTATTATTGGGAGCACATAACATTATTTAGTCCTGCAATACTGGGAAAACAATAATATCTCAAGCTATTCTTGACTGCCTTTGGGAACAAACCCCTCCACCCACTTTAATAAACACCATCTACATCCTCTCTTGTTAACACCACAAGATAGGATCATCACAGCTGTTCTGCCATTTAGCAGTTCTGGAAATAGCTGCAGCAGCTTTTTCAAGGATCTAAAGGCTAAGTCAGCAGTTCTTCTTATAACACCTGATGGATTCTCCTTGTAGGTAGGACTATGCAATTTCTGCAGCACACTGATTTGCTGCCTATTCAGATCACTGTTGCTAGTAATCGTCTCTCCTTTGATCTTTCATGACTCTGACATATTACTCGTCAGCCTAGTTTATATAAGACAAGAAGGTTTATACAGTTCCATCAAAATTAACTGACTTAACTATAACACATAGGAATTCTCCCCTAACCATACTGCTCTGCTGAAGAATTGACAATATAATCCCTCCCCATTATTGCTATGTGGGGTTTTTACATGTAGCATAAAATTTACCATGAATACACATGACTAGAGTATTTTCTATATTTGTACATTCTGCTGTTGATCTTGTATGACATTCTAAGACAATATGCAGACCTTCTACTATTTGTGTAATACAGTAATTTACAAGAAAATAACTACTGGTTGCATGTTTGTGCTTCCCTTAACTATCTCTCTCTCTCCCTCAAAACATTTGGCGTGATTAACTTCATAAATTTTAAACATAACATTGCTTGGAATAATATAATATTTGTGTGAATATTTATCAAAAGTATGGGATGTTTACTTTGTTCGATGTGCATTTTGTTGAAAGCGGGGAGGATGGCCTAATGGGTAAGGTGTTTGCCTTATAAACACAAGGTGCAGGGTTTGAGTCTCACAAAGGGTAATTGGCTAAGCTTAAAATGGCTTGCAAGGGCAGTTAGCTTAGTACTAACATCTAAAATCAGCACAGTTTACTATGTGAGTGCAGGGTTTTAGTCTTAATATCAAAAGTTGTAATGTATCCAGCAGTTTTGGAATTAGGAGGCAGGAGTGTGTGTGTGTGTGGTAAGTGTTTGTGTGTTAGGTTTAGAGTAAGAGTTAGGAAAGGGGCATAGATGGTTGGAATGTTTGTGCAAGTGTTTTAGGCTTAGTGTAAAAAAAAGGGCTAAGTTATGGGACGGATGTTGTTCATAGGTATATGCAAGGCTACTGACCACTGGGCCCTTTATACGTTTAGCTATGCAATCCAAATATATGCCACTGGCTATTTTGCCTTATACGTTGTTTTAAGTGATGAGTGTTAGGTTATGATTTATCTGCTGCATCTGTCCATCAGAGACATAAGTGTCAGACCAGGGGTGAATTTCCTGTTTTCCATCTACTGGTCTAGGTAACACTTGAACAGTTTAGGGAAGTGCTCTGGGAAGATTATTGCAGAGAGTGGGAATTCTCTGAGATATATACCTGTCCCTCCATCAATCTATCCATCCTCAACCCCTTTTCCCATTTTGCATATGGGCTCGGGGTGTCACTTCAGCAGTGATAATCATCTTGAGCCAAGGTTTTCACTGCCAGATGGCTAGTCCTGCAGTGGTAATTCATTTGTGCCATTCACTCGCATGTCCTATTTAAATCACAAGCAAAGGTTAAATCCTTGGATCAAGTAGTTCTGATACTGTTTGTTTTGAGATATGCAAAAGGACCATGGGGGGGGGAGGGGTCCAAGGATGCTGCATTTGCCAGGTTTCTCAGTAGTCTGTAGGAAATAGAGTATAGGTATAGGGCTTTGAGTCTATGCATAAGGCATTGTGTTTATGCCCTGTATTTTGGCTGTAAGGAACTTCTGTAGATGTTCCTGTTGTTACATGTGCCTGGTTAGGTGCATACCAAAGGGAGCATTATATTCAATGATGGGTCTGATGGGGCTGAATATAATTGCACAATGACTTCTCTGGACCTCGATGCCATGCCGTTATCTGACAATTAAATTTTATGCAAATATTACAATAATGTGCTTTAAACGAGAACATTAGAAATTTACAAAAGGCCTGAGAATTAAATGTATATAAACATTACAGTAATGTGCATAATATACAGTACGAAAGTTAGATTTATTTATTTATTTAGTTATTAATTTATTTATTTTGTAATCAACAAAAAGAGAAAGAGATTCAAATGAGATAGGACACTTGCAATAGGTGGATGTTAAAAATGTGAGAGGTAGTAAGGTGGTAAGGTGGGATTTACTGAGTTCATTGCAGTGACAGGAGTTGGCATTTATGACAAAAGTTTTAAGTTCGAATTTAAAGAGATTTATGTTAGAAATTATTTGGATGTTAAGGGGGAGTTTATAAGTTGAGTGACATATAATGATTTTCTTACTACCTTAGACACATGTTGGTCGAAAGCTAAGTTACCATCTACTAAAGTCACTAAATCCCTGAAAACTGTGTCTCCTTTTAGGGGTGTTTTACTGATGATACAGTTTCCTGGGGTGGCTGACTTTCCAAAAGGTACTATTATGCATTTCATTGCATTGAATTTTAAGCTGTGGCTTTGGCACCAGTCATCTGTCTGTATTAGACCTTACTGCAAAATCTTTGTATCTTGGGGGAGGATTTTTTTATGATTGCTTCTGGCTTGCAGTCATCTGCAAACTTGGAAAGCTAGAGGGTCTTGACATTGACCTTGACTTTCAAGCAATGGATGCCAAAGAGGACTGGACCCAGTGCAGAGCCTTGGGGGAAGCCACTGGTCATCAGCCTCTTTGTATAGGTGGTGTCTCCAGTCCTCACCTTTTGGGTTCTATCTGTGAGCCAGCTGGGTATCCAGTTGGTTGCATATGGGTTTATGCTTCATTCCATGGATTTGTTTACAGTGACTGAATTGGATATTATAGCAAATGCATTAGCTAGGTCAAGCCTCATCCATTGACTTTGTGATCTTCTCAAATTGGGTTGGGTCCAGTGTCATAAGGCTTTCTATATCATTGTTAATAATTTTCTTGATACTTTTTCCCATGTTTTTGCATATGAGACTAGTCAGAATAATGGGTCTGTAATTCCTAAGATCTGCTGATGGATTGTCATTTTGTAGAGAGATTACAGTTGTGGTTCTCTATTCTCATAGAACAAAGCCTGTTTGGAGGCTATAATAAAATAGTGACATCAGTGTCCTTGTTAGGTCATATTTCAAACTATTTAGAAGACATCCAAGTATATTACTGGAGCCCATCAATGTTGTATTTTTAGCCATAGAGAGAACACTTATGTCCTGCTCACTACTGATAGTCAGATGGATTATTTTATATGGTATTTCTTGGGAGGTGGTTTGGGGTGTGGTGGGTTAAAGTAGGAATTAAATTTGTCAGCAAGAGGATTTGCTAAATCTAATGGCTCCATGAATGTGACTTTATTTATTAGGAATTTGGCACACTGTTGTTTGCTTCCTTTGAGGTTCAAGACATAGCAGAAGAAGGCCTTATGTTTGTCCTTGGCCTGGAACACTATTTTTACCACAACATTTGCTTTGTCAGACTTAATTAGTCATCTTAGGTTTCTATTCAGTTTGATGAGAGAGTTTTTATCATTTTGGGTGTTACAGTTCATAAGTTTAGAAATGACTTTTATCTTTTTTGTACAAGCTATTTAATTTTGGATTCCACCATGGTGGTTTGTTTTTTAAGTTAGTTTTGAGCCAGTAGGCGTAGCCATCTCATGCAGTCATTTACATGGATGTACAGTGCTATATGAACAGTTCTGCACAGGCTGCTGTGTAATCTGGGTTTGGAGAGGCTTGAAATTTTGACAAGTTGTTGCTTATTAAAAGGTAGTTTGCCTCAGAGTATTTCCTAACTGTGACAGGATTTAGTAGGCACTGTTCAAAAGACGAAAAAGTGCCCAAAAATTACCAACTTTTCACAAAATAGGCACTCAGGAAGCAATCCAACTCCAATAAAGCACTTTTATTCAGCTACATGAAGTAAAAACACATCCACATAAACGTTTCACTTATAAATGCGTTTTCGTCCTCTCCTGACTTCATCAGATAACACAATTCATGAAATCAAAGCCATTTTTATACTTGCTTAATTAAACCATCACCCAATACCATATTCCATTCAATAAAAGATTCATTTAATATATAACATTTACTATCTATAAATTTAAATACTCAAACATAGTCACTTAGGCATATACATTTATGTTAAATACAAAATAATACGTATTTAATAAAAATTCATTTAACAATTTTAAAAAGCTTGTTATAAAACACACAATAAAATGCATATATAATTTAAATATATTAAAACAGTGGTAATCAATTCTTCATCTGGTGGACAAAAAAATTATTGCACTTTCATGTTTAGCAGCTCTGATTTTTAAAACAGGAGCTAATGACAAATATTCATTCATGCCAGGGAATCTATTCGCTTCCAACATTATTTGTCAACATAATTCTCTGTTTTCTATATGCAATTCCCATAGCCCTCCTCTTATATCTTTAGTCACCATTTCTAACACAAAGAAAGGAAATGTTGCTTTGTGACATACTAAACTGTGTCTGTAAAGGGCATTAGTATTATTTTTATTTTTTACTTCATAAAGGTGTTCACATATTCTTCTTCGGACCTTTCTCTCCATTTTACCCACATAGAAGCCACTACATGCTTTACATAATACTAAATAGATAAATCCACTACTATCACATGTATTATATTCCTTACTATTTGTTACCATATTCCTAGCTACTAATTCTGCCTTCTCTCCATTGTATATATAAGGGCATTGTGAACAATGGCCACATTTAAAAGTGCCTTTCTTACTACGTCCATAAGGATGCACCCCTTTATTATTTCTTTCTATAATATTCTTTATATTTGACCCTTTCTTAAAAATACATTCAAATGGGGTATCAAAAATATTTAAATCTGATATTGCAGAAAATTCTTCTATCATCTTTACTATAGCTTTAGCATCTCTACTATAGTTAGTCACAAATGCTCATTAAAATATACTACTAGTATGCTCATTATTATGAATTATATCTATCTCACTAGAGTTCTTCCATAATATGGGGGCAAATCTCTCTGCTCTACCTATAATTACTTCCTTTTTTACTTCTTCAATTCATTTTAATGGGTAGCCTCTCTGTAAGAACATTTATTCTAAGAACGTAGTTTCAACTATAAAGTCACTATTCTCCGAACACATTTGACTTCCCCTAACAAATTGTCCTTTGACTAAACTACGTTTTTTGGCTGAAAGGGTGAAAACTTATGAAAAAGAGATATGACTTTGCATATGTATCTTTCCTATATACTGTTGATTTAAATTTTCTATTTTCTTTTTGTATAGTGATATCTAGATAGTTCATTTTATCATATTGTATATTATAAGTAAACCTTAAAAAGGTTGTAGTATTCAATAGATAGAAGAAGTATGGGGAAGATTTTCTGCAATATCAGATTTAAATATTTTTGATACCCCATTTGAATGTATTTTTAAGAAAGGGTCAAATATAAAGATTATTATAGAAAGAAATAATAAAGGAGTGCATCCTTATGGACGTAGTAAGAAAGGCACTTTTAAATGTGGCCATTGTTCACAATGCCCTTATATATACAATGGAGAGAAGGCAGAATTAGTAGCTAGGAATAGGGTAATAAATAGCAAGGAATATAATACATGTGATAGTACTGGACTTATGAATTTAGTATTATGTAAAGCATGTAGTGGCTTCTATGTGGGTAAAATGGAGAGAAAGCTCTGAAGAAGAATATATAAACACCTTTATGAAGTAAAAAATAAAAATAATACTAATGCCCTTTACAGACACAGTTTAGTATGTCACAAAGCAACATTTCCTTTCTTTGAGTTAGAAATGGTGACTAAAGATATAAGAGGAGGACTATGGGAATTACATATAGAAAACAGAGAATTATATTGACAAATAATGTTGGAAGCGAATAGATTCCCTGACATGAATGAATATTTGTCATTAGCTCCTGTTTTAAAAATCAGAGCTGCTAAACTTTAAAGTGCAATGATTTTTCTGTCCACCAGATGAAGAATTGATTACCACTGTTTTGATATATTTAAATTATATATGTATTTTATTGTGTGTTTTCTAACAAGCTTTTTAAAAAGATTAAATAAATTTTTATTAAATATTTATTATTGTGTATTTAATATAAATGTATATGCCTAAGTGACTATGTTTGAGTATTTAAATTTATAGATAGTAAATGTTATATAGTAAATGAATGTTTTTATTGAACAGAATATGCTATTGGTTGGTGGTTTAATTAAGCAAGTATAAAAATGGCTTTTATTTCATGAATTGTGTTATCTGATGAAGTCAGGAGAGGATGAGAACGCATTTATAAGTGAAACGTTTATGTGGATGTTTTTTTACTTCGTGTAGCTGAATAAAAGTGCTTTATTGGAGTTGGATTGCTTCCTGAGTGCCTATTTTGTGAAGGATTTAGTAGGGCTACAGAATTTATTTTTATTTTGAAGGAGACTGCTTTGTGGTGTGACCTTACAAGAGAGTATGTGACACTCAGTGGGAGTGGAGGGCTGCATTCTCTCATGTGTGTTTGTACTAGGCCTAATCTGTTTGTACCTCTGGTAGGCATATGAACTAACTGGTTCAGGGTTTTTGTGTTTCAAAGTCTAGGAATCTCTGTACCTGCATATGTGTGGTTATGTAGGATTCCCAGCTTATACATGGATAATTAAAGTCCCCAGTGAGTATGGTATTTGGATGAATGATGAGTGCCTCCAGTAGGACTAAGTGTAAGATATTGGTTTAAAGGGACACAGAGGGTGACATGTAACTTGCTAGGATATGGTATGGGACTTTGTCTATGGTAACCTGGAAATGGAGGAACCCCAATAGATCATCCAGATTAACCAATCTAGAGGTATGCTTGTTATTGATGTAGATGGTGACACCTCTATCTTTAGTCCCTGCCTGTGCATTTGCTGGTCTGAATGTGTGGAAGGTACTGAAGCCTTTCACTGCCTGGGAACTCTGTGCAGCTTTAAAACACATCTTTGGTAATAGAAGAGCTTGCAGGGAGTGGCATTTTTTGTTTAGACTCCTGGCATTGAGCAGTAATACCATTAGATTTCCTTGGCTAGATTTTGCTATGTTGGAAGTTTTGTCAATTTGATATTGCTTAAAAAAAGGCTCTTTAAGGAAAGGACAATGTTTTAGGCAATATTTAAAAGCCTAGAGGGGACTAGTGCAGACCGTCCTTGGCAAAGAAATGTGCTTTGTCAACCACATCGTCCCATGACAAATATTATATCCTCCCTAGAATGGCAACAGAAAAAAGGCCAATTATTAAAGTCAATCATCTGTTCATATTGTGGCATTGTCTTTGGTGAAGGTAGAATGCTGTACAGTTCTAGGCACATACCAGCCTTTGACACATACACCGAGAACTCCATACTATCTCTCTTTATATAGTATAGGGAGGTATGTCTCAGGTCATTTACACCTGCGGGAGCTATGACTGAATTATACTGGCAACTGTGGTGCAATGCTTTGAGTACAAGTGAAACTTGGTGGAACCTGTACCCTGATAGGAAACTGACTGTTATTTTCTCCATGTTCAGCCTACTGAGTGGGACATCAGTATGTCGTATAATGGAGTTCCCTATGACTAGAGTCAGCTTACCTTATTGACTTGGAAGTTGATGCTCCACTGGATGTGGCTTTATGTGCAATGTTAGTTGTTGCTACTAGTGAGTGTTTTTGAGAATGCTGACTATATTTTTTGCAGGTAGAATGCTTGTGAGGCCCTTTGGGGGTTGGGAAAATTGCATTTTAGTGCCTCAGCAAAAGCTGGTTTATGTGGGTGCATACAGTGTGTAGTGGGTGTAGCATGTGTGCATCTGAAGCAGATTATTATTTTGAGTGCTTGTACAGAAGAGTTTTGCCTCCAGAGATATTGTGCATATTCAGCTTTTGCATACTGTCAGTTTCTTTGAGGATTAAATAGTAGTTGGAGAACATTAGACAACTGTCACATTGTTTCAGGATAGCCTTATCTACCAAATTGGGTGCAGTGCAATAGGGAAAAGGCATATCAATTATATCAAGGCCTTTACTAGTGAGCTACAAGGGTGCAGTGTAAGAGGAGTTAGTAGTGGCCTGATTAAGGGTGCTTTTAGCATTAGAGTCAAGACTAGGCTATGTAATACTAAACTCAAGGGGAAGTATTCCTCAACATGCAAGCTTAGCTACTCTGTGAGGGTTCACTTTTGAATCTTGAAATACTGAAATGTCGAATTTCAGTGTTTCGAGACCAGAATGTCAAAAGCGCAGTTGTTCAAAATTGCACTTTAACGAGTCTAAGTTTCACGAATGTGCTGGAGGTGTGGTGTTTTACATAGTTTATTGTTTGCTGTCTCTATAAGGGGAAGTGTGGTCTGGGATTTCCACATGGAGGCCAATGTCTGGTTATATACAGAGATTCACGTAGGTGTTTAGTTTTTTTAGAGTTTTGGGTAGAAATGTGTTTTTTTTTTATTTTTTGGGGGGAGTTTTAGGTGTAGGTTGGGGTAGGTAGGTAGGTAGGTGAGAGTGTGTGTGTGCGTTAGTGTTGAAAGTGGTGATTTTTGTACATGTGCAGTGTGTGTGTGTGTGTGTGTGTCATTATTGAGTGTAAGTATGACAGTGTGCAATGGGAGTGTAGGGCACGTATTTTTTTTTCAAGTTAGTTAGACCTCGGAGTTGGTATATATATATATATATATATATATATATATATATATATATATATATATATATATATATAAGTAATGGGGTATGGAGGGTGCAGGGGTCTTGCCCCCCTGAAAAACATATGCTTGTGTTATCTGCTTTAACTTTATTATTGTTTTTGTTTTTATGTTGGGGAAGGTTATGTTTTTATTTGTGTTTTGTGTCTTACGGTGTTTCAATGTTTTGGTGTTGTGTGGTTTCATGTTTGTGCACTTTCAAACTTCTGATCTCGAAATACTGAAATTCAACATTTTCAGTATTTCAAGATTCGGAAGTGGATCCCTCTGTGCTATTCAATGCACAAAGTAGTTTCTCTGTGTATACCAAGCTACTGGTAAAGTTTCAGAGGTAGTTCTAAAGGGAAATTTTTGGTTCTGATTGTGTGCATCTATATAGGGCACTACTAACCACTGCTGTAAGATGAGCAGTGATATGCAAATGTGCCACATTTGTACAGGCACTTAAAACACTGGAAAACAGCTTCTAAGCCATCTTGCCAACAAAACAACCACAGCTGCTGCTTTCTTATGTGTTCGCAAGTCAGACAGGCTAGGCCACCACCTACTGCCAGTGGATAGAATATCCCAGCCCTTTTAATGTGAAAACAAAGAAAGATTGCTTGAGAGTGCATGCTACAACAAAACAACTTTAACAAATTAGCTAGACAAGGCAATTTCAAGTAAATCATACAACAGCAAGACAGTCTGAGCAAATGCAGTAATTTCAGCCTTAAATGCAGATAAATGCACAAATAAAACAAGAAATCAGCAGTCAGTCACTTAGCTTCCAGAGTCCGATATTTAAATGCAGACACATAGTTTTTCCTCTGGATGGCGCTTGATGCAAGCACATCACTTAACATGCACAGGTGAGGAAATCAAGCATTGTTTATCTCTGCGGGAATGAGCCAAGTGCAAATGTGCTGAATTTATACAGGGACGTAAAACACAGGAAACCGCCCTATAAGTCCTCTGCCCAATAAAACGACTACATGGTTTTCTTATGTGTTTTCCATTTTGGATAGTCTAAGCCATCACTTACTGCCTCTGGATGGACTCCTGTCAGAGTGAGGCAGAGATGCAAAGCAGATGGCAGCTCTGTGAAAATGAAAATTTGTAGTAAGAGAGGTTACCTCAAGAGCTGAGCTAGTTTGCCAGCTGGGCTCTCAGTATCATGGATCTATGTAACACCATGAGTGAGAAAAGTATTTAATTAGCTTACACAACTGGCAATAGTAATCAAAGGAAAGGTAGGGACTTGGGTAGCCAGATTACCAGAGGGGGTGTGTGTTATTGCATGCTTTGCATGCCAAGATGTCTTTTGGAGTGTTAGTGTTACAAGAAGTGTTTTTCTGAGGTAAGATGCAGGGTTGGGGTTTGGGCAGGAGCAGGGTTAGGATTAAGCTTAATATATATTAATAAGGGGGGACTCCAATACGGACCTGTAATCACTTACACAAAACTCATTCTCTAACCTAGGAGCTTGGCCCTCATAATCACAAATAATATTAAATCCAAAGAAGACTAATGTCATCCTTTTCAGCACTCATTCATCCCTCAATAACATACCACAGATAATTGTAATTTCAAGCAACAAAACAACTGTTAAGCAAATTTCTCAAAAAAAAAACCTTCTAGAAGTAATCATAGACCATCAACTCAAATTTGAGCACTATAACAAATCTGTTGTAGTTAACACTAATCAAAAACCTTTCTATATATCTCAAACCCAAATATAGAGAGCTGAAGCACTCTGACTGCTTAAACTACACTATGATTCCCCCACATTAACTAACCTTCAAAAGTCAACACTGTACAAAATAGAAATATGCTACCAATAAAATATTCAAATTTGCTACTAACCAGCCACACTGATCCCAATACTGCACAGCCCTACTACAACTCAAATTGCTAGAATTCAAGAATGTACTTAACTACTTATAGCTTATAGATATATTGTACTCTCCACACAAATGCCCAGCATTGTAAAATACTCTATTGTACTATTTACCCACTAGAGTCCTTTGATCTAGCAATACACTTTTACTATGTATCAGTAAGACATTCAACACTCCTGGAAACTCCTTCTACTCTCATTATGTGTCAAAACTCTGGAATGAAATCCCAACACAGATAGAAAACTTAAATAGTTTCAAAACTGCTTAAACAACATCTATGTCAAAGATGGTTCTGTTTAACTGACTAGCTTTACTCAGATGACTTTTCTCCAATTCTTACAGCCACTTCACTTCCCACTCTTTTTGTATCTTATTGCTCCTCCTAGTCTTCTTATTTTGTCTTTTCCTGGTTAGGGGTCGCCACAGTGGAACTCCGGTCCGCTAATGATTTGCAGTAGATTTTTATGGTGCCGAGGTGCCAGCTCGACACCCAACCTTCAACGAAGGCACACCCTATGCATGTCTTTTGAATGCCACTCAACCACAGAGAGGACATGCAGACTCCACACAGAAGGCGCTCCAGCCGAGAATCGAACGGGAGAACCTCTTGCTGTGGGGCAACAACGCTACCGCTGTACCACCGCGGCTTAGTCTTATCGCTCCTCCTAATACTGCAGTTATTTCCTAAACTCTTTCTCTTCCACCTTCTCTCACAGCCCACCACTAACTACAGTTCTTCCTCTGTCCAGTTATCTTCCTGCTCATTTCCATACCTTCTCCTTTCATATCTGTCTTGTCCTTTTTTAAGCTACATTCTACTTGTCTGTTTAAATCATTAGTATATTCAAAGACACCCCAGTTTTATCTTTCCCCTGCAGCCATTGTGCTATAAACACATTAACTGTTATTGTATGTTATTTCTCTAGTCAATAATTAGCAAATTTATGTTAATTGTTCTCTTGTTTTTGTGTTAAAATGCTATGTTCATACAAGAAATATTTTAAAATGTTTATATAAATAAGCTCAGGCATAGTTGTTTTTGCTATGCAATTTTAAATGTGCATTATGTGTAACTTAAATGTAGAGATTTTCTCACAGGGCATTCACTGAAAATGAGTTTTACCCAGTCGGACTTTTCCTGGTCAACAAAGGCCAAAAACAAACAAACAAATAAATAAAGTAAATAAATTATACTGCCTCAAAATTGTACTAATCTGAGCGCCATCATCACTAAATGTAACCCTAGAAGAATTTCATGTGTCATGAATGACCTCTCATCTCATTAGATATATCCACTAACCACTTTGGTGACTCCCTGTATCTAATACATACAGCCAAACTATGGAATACTATTTGAGTATATGAATCAACTAACCATTAATTCCACCCCACCTCCAATAACCAATATATTACTAATACATCTATTGCTCTTCCCCGTTCCTTTCCCTCATCTAACCTCTCAGTCTTTACATTTTTGCCTTCCTATCTGCTATTCTGCATAACTGCTTAATCAAACATAAACTGTACATATCTTGATAAAGCCTAAATATGCTTTCTATCATTCCAAATATGCTCATTCTGTAGGTTAAATGCTTACAAAGATTAATATAGCGCATATTATTGTAATGTATTATGTTTTAAGACTTTCACATCTGCATATTTTGTATGCTATCAGCACATATGCATTCCCTTGTGCAAATCTCTGCTTTAATATTCTGTTTTACTATATTGTTCTCCGAAACTCAGCAAAAAGGGGCAATTCTGCTCATATGGACCATCTCTGTCAGTAAAGAACAACATTTACACTTACATATGTACATACATATATAATTATATAAATAAAATAAAGGATGCGTGTACTTCTGCAAACTGCTGCTTGAAGCCTCTTACTAGTTTGTAGTTTGGCTAGGTCACATGATGATGCAGATGATGCCTTATTTATGCAATAGCTGTTGGAACTCTTCAAGCCACCCAGAAATATACAGCTGTGGAAACAGGAAGAACATCTTCTACAATTTAAATTTTGCATCTGAAAATATGTTGTGGGGACTTAGAAAGAGACTATTAATTCAAGTCAGTCAGTTATACATGTTTAATAAGTTACAGAGGCCGCTGCTGTTCAGATGGTGTGTCTTCTGCTAGAGATGATCTCAAATGATAATCCACCACTTGTAAGGACTCTTTAAATTCCATACTGGTCTTAAGAGCCAGAGACATTATGAGTACATCATATCAGTTAACTGAAAACAAACACCATTAGATTAAAAAGCATCTCCACTGTGATGGCAGTGATTTAGCCAGTCTTTACCTTCCTGGGGTGATATGGCTTATACCTCATTATTGATTAGTAATATGAAAACTCAGAACTCAAACAACAGCTAATTAGTAATCCTCCTGTGGAGAAGGACAATTGGCTACAGTAGTGGCTGGGTTATTTGACAAGCATGAATGCAGAATCTAGAGTGTGTACAAGCCCAAGTGCATTCCCAAGATAAAAGAAGCAGCAAGATGAGAAATGCAGCTATCAATCCTATAGGGCTCAATGCCCACTTAAAACTATTTTTCAACCAGATGAAGAGGTGAAAATGGGAGCCTATGACAAAAGGAACATGGAGATGCAAGCAGAAAGAAGCACACAAGGAAAACAGGGAAGGAATTAATATCATTCAGAATGGAAAAGAAAGACATTTAGTGCTACAGGTGCTCAGTTTATCATTTCAAATAATAAAAAGTGGGGAAGGTTGTAGAAAAGGATGATGGTATGATAAGAGGGTGAGGATAAGTATAGGGGCAAACACACAAACAAGGCCGATGGGTGGACAGGCGAGTCATTAACACAATGAGAGATTACAGTAGGGTTATAGACAGCACATAAATGGGAGATGAACACATGGAGGCAAAGACACAAAAGGGAGAGAAACACTGGTTTGTGGGGGAAGGGTCAGTATAGTCATCTATAAGCACCTAAGAGCTATAGGACCCCCCTATGACCCAGGAAACCCGTAACAATTATTTAAACTTATCGGAAGCACTCATCATCCAACCTAATACCATAATGATGGGCAATATTAATTAACTCACTATTAACTGGGAATCATATACAATACCACATGTACAGGCACAGCAATTTCTGCATTTTGTAAACACAAACTCCCTGGACCAGATTGTCAATACACCAACCAGAGGCAGAAACATTCTGGATCTGGTCCTCACTAATATGGAAGAGTGCTGCACACCCCATAGTATAATGCCTTCTCTGATAAGGTCAGACAACTAAATGGTCTCCTTTGAAGTAAAAATAAAACCTGGAACCACAGCTAACTCTGGAATATTCAGGAACTACTCAAAGGCTAACTTACTAATATTATAGTAATAATCCATGGCTGGGTGTGGGTAATTCATCATTATCCACACTCAACCATGGGTTATTACTATAATACAATGGCATTATTTAAGAAAAAAACATATTTGCTTTTCTTAAATAATGTTCTTGTATGATGGTGCTGTGGTGTTCTTCCACTTTGTTTATGTATCCTGGGGTTTTCTTGATGTATTTTGCATGTATATGGGACTTAACATTCCCAGGTTTATGCAGTACTTGAGTGTTTTGGAAATTAAGCAGCAGAGAAAGGAA
Source organism: Protopterus annectens (assembly GCF_019279795.1). Taxonomy (NCBI): domain Eukaryota; kingdom Metazoa; phylum Chordata; order Ceratodontiformes; family Protopteridae; genus Protopterus; species Protopterus annectens. Next base: position 1,179,706,330 of record NC_056732.1, read on the forward strand.
GATCTCTGCTGTTTCTTTTTCTTTTTTTTTTTAGTTATAAAGTTTGAAAATCCGGACACTTCAGAGGTACAAGAGAGACAGGCTAGAGAACATACAAGGAAAACCAGGTGCATTTCTTTAGTTTTGCATAATGTATTGTATAATATCCAGATTTCAAATTGTATTCATTTATTTTTTAAGGTCAAGAAAACTAAAAAAGCTGGGCAACCAGCTTTTTTCTTTTGGTATATGCCCAACTCACAATGGGCATGCTGGTTGGGCTGACCAATCAGCGTGCTCGTTTTTTAATGCTAATGGCCAGTCATTGTATAATAAGTGATAACTGGGTTGAATTTCTAGCCCCCATAAACCATGAGAACACTTCTGCCATGTCACAGAAACAGTATACAAGCATATTGATAGCTGTATAGAGGCAGTTGTACCCACCAAGAAAAAGTACAGAACTAACTCAAAAGACAAGCCACCCTGGTGGAATCACAACATTAATATGCTGTATAACAGATGGAGGAAAATCATGACAAAAATTAAGAGGTACAGCACCCAGCAGGATAAAAGCATTCTCATTAAACTAAACAAACAACTCATAGGAAAAGCAAAGTCTACCAAAACCAAATTTGAGATAAATTTGGACTCCCAGGACAAGGACAACCACAAGGCATTCTTTAGCTATGTCCACAACTTCAAAGGCAATACACAGTTGTGCGCAGAGCTCATTGTTCCAGAAGATATCGCAAACCGACCAGTAGGCTGACAAATTCAGCTCCAAAGTTACCCCACTCCCCCCCAACCTTGCCTTAGGAAATACCATGAAATATAACTCCCCTGATATAACTAGGGAACCAGTCCTTAATGCTCTCTATAAGGCTAAGAACACTGCATCAGTAGGTCCAGACAATATATCAGAATGCCTTCTAAATAACGTGAAACATTACCTATCCATCCTTCTGCAACTGCTATTTCATTAGAGCCTCCAGTCAGGCTTCATGCCTCTTGAATAGAGAACAGCAGCAGTTATCCCTATGCACAAAAGTGGGCTGTTTACAGACTCTGAAAACTACAGACCCATAGGTCTCACTAGATTCATATGTAAAGCCATGGAAATAATTATCATGAAAATGACCAGTAATGATTTTGGAATCCGTCAGACAATGGATCCAGCCCCAATGGTTTTGTCAAGGGCAGGTTATGCCTACTTAACCTGATAGACTTGTTTAAGAAGGTCACCAAAGGAATGAATGAGGGCAAAATGGTTTGCACTGCCTACTTTGACCTGGCCAAGGCAATTGACACAATACCCCACTAGGGCATTGCTAACAAACTCAAGAGGTTTAGTATAAACCCTTATCTAGGATAGCCAACTGGCTTACAGACAGAACCCAGGAAGTTAGAATTGGGGAGTCCACCTCTACAAAGAGACCAATAAGAAATTTAGTCACTCGGGGATCAGTCCTGGGACTGCTCCTTTTTGGCATTTACTTCTCTGAAGTCAAGGCCAATGTCAATGGCCTCTGGCTGGCAGTCATATGATCCTCTACCAACATAAATGATCTCCAGGAAGGGCTGACAGACAAATAATTGGTGCCAGAGTCATGGACTAAAGCTAAATGCCAAGAAATGCACAATAATATCGTTTGGGAAGTCATCTACCCCTGGTAACTATCATATCGACAACACATCCCTAAGACTTGATTGAGTAGTCAGAGACTTGGGAACACACATAGACAGAAATCTAGCCTTTGAACATCAGCCTGTGTGGTCCTGGAGGTGTGTGTTTTTTTTGCAGTTATACTATTGGCTGATGTGTCTTCACATGATGTGTGTTTTCTGAATTAAATTTCCCCTTCTATTTTTAATTCATTGATTAATTCAAGTGATAGTATTTAAGTGTAATTGATTTTTGTTGCTGTAATTTGGTCTGAGGATGCATTTACAAAGTGAAAGTGCTCACCTGTCTCATTGAAGTTCATGATTTTTTATATATATTTGAGTTCAATTAATTTCTGAGCTACTTGGCTGCGTCTTGGTATCCGTTTTGTTGTTTTTGAACTTTGTTGTAAACATTTTAATTAAAATTTTACATAAATTCCATATCTCTGTGATTATTGTAATAGCAAAGAAGAAACATAGTATTCCCAGTGACAGGACTGAGCAGTGTTTTATGATAATCAGAGAAAGACTGCCAAGTTATAGGAAAATGGTATTGTAGGAGCAGGGACATATATTCCTGATCTTTATAGTGAATTTGTGTTTTTCCTGCTACATAGGTAATCAGGGCTACAAGGTACACAAGCACCAGCAAAACCCAAATTTATTTTTTTCAGTAGTTACGCTATTCAACATGACTTTTATTTCTGCAATGGGAATAATGTACCGGGGGGGGGGTGATACTTATAACAGGACTTATATTTTGGTGTTTTCACAGGTGATGTTCTATATGGGTCCACCAACATGAATATTCCACTACTTGAGATTGGAAACAAGTCTGACAACAAACTATGAAGGCAGTGAACAGTTGGCATGGTCAACAAGCGCAGCATTTGTATTATATACAGGTATGGATATCCAGACAGTGGGCATGTCCTCTGTACTGAAGACACTAAGAAAAATATACAGTCCAAATGATGGGCTAGTTAGTGTTGACAGACTTACTCAGTGAAGCCCTTATTTTCAGTCACAACTGCCATATATTGTGGGGATGGACTTGTGGATGTATGTACTAGTCAGTCACAAGTGGAGTCCCTCAAGGATCAGTCCTTGGACCAATTCATTTTGGCATTTACTTCTCAGAAGTCAAGGCCAGTGTCAGTGGTCTCTGGCTAACTAAATTTGCAGATGATTGCAAATTAGGAGCTGTCATTGAATCTCACACTGACACAAATGTTCTCCAAGAGGGGCTGGCGCAGACAAACAACTGGTCACAAACTAAAACTAAATGCCAAAAAATGCATAATAGTAGTAAGTTATCCATCCCTGCTAACTATCATATTGATAACACACCCCTTAGAGTTGACCCATTAGTCAGGGACTTAGGGACACACATAGATAGCAGTCTTGCCTTTGACCATCATGTGTCTACAGTGGTGAGGAAATCATTCTATATTGCTTAACTTATAAACAAAGGTATGGCATCTAAGTCCAAGGAAGTCATTGTTACGCTGTATTCAGCATTCATCAGACCTATCATTAAGTACAATGTCCCCTTTGTTATGTACCTAACCATGCATATCCAACAATTAGAATGTCCACAGAGGTTCCTCACTAAAAGAATACAGGGCATAAGTAAAATGCCTTATGCAGACCATCTCAAGGCCCTTTCCCTGTATTCTGTCTCCTACAGGCTTTTGAGGGGAGCTCTATGCCTGGCATATAGGGTGTTGTTAGACCCCACTCTGATGGACCTCCTGCATATCCACAAAACAAACAGCACCATAATTACCCATTCTAAAGACTTAAGCCTTGCCTGTGATATAAATAGGATGTGCTGGAGAGATAGGTATGTATCCCAGAGACTGCCCCATCTATGGAGCAGGCTCCCCATCCATGTGAAGCAGAGTTCCTCCCTAACCCAATTCAAGTGCAACTTGGACAATTGGATGGAAAATCAGAAATTCATCCCTGGTTTGGCACCTATGTCTCTAATGGACACAGGTGACCTGTAAATGGCTCATCTCCCAGGCCCATGCTTACACATAACAAGGGTATCAGAACTTATCAGAGATTTGGGATGCATGGCTACTAGGCATAAAAAGGCCCTTGTGGTCATTAGCCTAGTAAACTCCTATGAACCTAATGGTTAAGGTCTTCACCTCATAGACACAATTTATAACACACCCCTTAGAGTGAATGTGCAGGACTTGATTCTCACATCACCTTATTGGTTGGGTTAAAAATGGCCCTCCAGGACAATTAGTCTAGTATTCACCTATGAATATGGCTTAAAATATTCTGGTCATGATACTTTCATATTAATTTGGTTAAGCAAGTTCAAGCTTGTCTCTTAATGACTGCAATTTACATTGCTTAAAACAAGTTCCATCAGAAAGAAAAACAGTTGTGCTGGCTACTATGTAGTGCTTCTTTGTCAAGTGACGATCTTGGTGGCCTGCAGTGTAAATTGACAAAAAAAATTTATTGAGGTTTCTGCAGGCATCTGTTATATGGTAGAATTTTACTGCTCCTTCCTATAGGTTCAGAAGATAAAGATTCTCAGTAGGCAGTTCAACCACAGCCTGCTCTTTATCAAGGAGAGTGAGGGTGATGACACTACAAGTGCTTCACAAGCGTACACGTGATATCACTAATGCTAAATTTAACTCACGTCTTAAATTCTGCAAAAAAAAATTTGCAAGCAATCTTGCATCTGAGTCTCAGTATTTCATAGCCAAATCCCTGCATATGCCTTTAAATAAATAAAGTCTTCCTCATACATTAGTATCCAGTGCACAGAATATATACACACTGCAAAAGTTGCACAACAAAATATGCAAACACAGTGACCTTGCAGTAATTTGTACTCACCACTGTTCACTTCTCTTCTCGACTAACACCATACTTATCACCCAATGTGCTACCATCCTTCTTTGTTGCTTTCTTTCCACCTCTTACCTCCAAGCACTCCTATGAAACTTTGTTTAAATTTGAAACATTTAGCTCAGTTAAATATTTTGGTCACTTTAAAGGTGATTTTCTGTTGACCATTCATAATGGGCACATAAATGCGGATTGTATTACTGAGCTGTTGAGAGCTGTGTTCTTTCCACTTACTATTAATATAACTAGGTATTTTACACAGGTTAATTTCTCATGTAGTGCCTTTATAGAAGCAATAAGAGCCCAATGGATTTTAATAGTTACTCTTGCAGAAAGCCACCAGCTGTAAATAGCCTGCACACTTTAAAAGATATCATCTGTTTCACAATCAGTGCAATATCTCATTCGGCCAGTTTATTTGGCTGATCAATAATGCATCCAAACCATAACTAATGACATACTTAAAATAAGGATGGTAAGCAGATTCAGAATGTGGATATGTCCTATAGTTAAAATGTTTTCTAGAAGTTAAGGATCATTATGAAAGCAATCCTTTGACTCCATTGTTGCTTAGTATCAAGCAATGTTTTGAAGAAAGTGATGTCACCTCCAGGTCAGGCAGCTGTGATCAGCACTGTGCTTTGCTATTTACAAGCATTGTAAAACAAGTTATATTTATTATTTGTGAAAACTGGATGCTTTATTCTCTGTCATTCATCTGTTATATGGTTATGGAGAAGCATTTGTTTAATTACAAATGCTGAGAAACTGTTATAAAGTATTGTACTGTGGAAGGGATGTGACTTAGCTGTGCAGGTACTTTTTAATGTAAACATTGTAGTAGATGTGAATATGTTCTTGAAGCACCATAAAACAGATGAAGTGTATCTTTCATTTTGAATAAAATTGACAGTGATATGAAGACTCTTCATAAGATCATAGGATCATAGGAGGTTACTAGGTTATCGACCTGGAGGTCATTTCAAGCCTAGCCGTTTTATCCCAGTGTAATACCACATATACTCTAGTTATTGCCCAGGATTGTATTTAGTAATGACTGCCCATGTCCAGGAGAGCTGTGGGCATTATCCCTAGTAAGAATTTACAGTGCCCCATCCACTTGTCCAGGTTCCTTTTGAGCAGTGTCAGAGAGGTGCTATACTTTACATGAATTGGAAGCCTATTCCAAAGATACAACAGTTGCTGGGAGGCAAATCTGTCCCTCCAGCACATCCTATTCAATTTGCAGGCTATATTTAGGTTCCTGGCATGAGTAGCTCTAGTCCCATTTGATTTACAGATGTGCAGCAAATTCATTAGTTTTGGGGCAGATATTGCTATGTAAGCCAGGCATAAGTCACCCCTAAGAAGTCTATATGATACTGAGTATAGTGACAGGAGCTTTAGTCGGTCTGTGTAAAGCACATGCTGGAGTCCCTTAATCTCCTTAGTTCGAAACATCTGAGGTCTCTCCAGTTGCTGCAGGTGTTTTGTACGGTACATGCCAAAAGGGGCATTATACTCAATTATGGGCCTGATTAGTGACGAGAATAGAGGGGTTATAACTCCTTTGCTCTAGAGATGATCCCTTTGCTAATCAAGTGTGCTACATAGAAAGCTTTCCTTACTACAGTAGACACATGGTGGTCAAAGTTGAGGTCCCAGTCTACTTGTGATTCCAGATCTCTTACCACTTTGTAGGTTCATATGGTACTGTTGTTAATTTGATAGTCTGACGGGACATTGGTTTTACTGAAGAGAACGATGATGCATTTCTTTGCATTCAGTATGAGATCATGACTAAGACACCAGTCGTTGGTCTGCATAAGACCCTCCTGAAGTATACTGATATCATTTCGGGATTCAATAATTGCACCCAGTTTGCAGTCATCCACAAACTTGTCAGTCACAGCTCCTTAATTTTGGCCTGAACTTCTGAGAAGTATATACCAAACAGTAGGGGGCCCAGCACTGACCCTTGTTGCACCCCACTGGTGACAGGTCTGTTGGCTGAAGTGGAGTCACCCACTTTGATAGTGTGTGACAAGTCCAATCATGATAGAAGATGGAGAAAATGACAATAATGGCAGATTTATGGTAGTAAGGGGCTATTGGCAAGGGAGGAGGATTATGCTGGTATATATTTATATTCCACCAGAAACTGCTGTTACGGAGCTTAAGAAAAGTTTAGGAGAAACAATCCTCTTTCAGCAGGGAATATTACTTATAGTTGGGGGAGTTGAACTTGATTTCCTGTAATGAGGATGTATCAGGGGACCTAGAAGAGAAACTATAGCAAAAGAGGATAGATTTCTGAAAACATTTATGAACATATTTGGTGTGGAAAATTTAAATTCATTAGTAGGAACTTGGACAGAATTTACATATTATTCCCCATGGTGCAAAACTGGGCTAGACTAGATACAAATAACATTTTACAGAAACATACACATTTAATTGAAAGCTTTGACAAACAAATCCAATAACTATTTCAGATCAAGAACAAAAAAACAAAACAAAAAAAAAAAAAAAAAAATCAAGATAAAAATACAGGCTAACAAAGTAAAAATAAGATACTGACACTTTCCAACTACCCGTTAAAAGGAACGGAATTTTAGGAATGAGTAATAGAAATTATTCAAGAGTAATTATGGAAGACAGAAATATCTTTATAAGTTATAGCTAATAAGTGAGATAAAATGAAAATGGAATTTAAAAATAGGGTAGTAATAAAAGAGAAAGAGATATCGTTAAGAAATAATAGGAATTACTTACAGGGGCTGACAAAGGTTAAAGTATTGCAGAACGTGAAATCTCACAGAACAAAAAAAGGCATGACTGCTGAGTGCTAAAGAGAAGAAAAAGGATTGTCTGGATAATATTCAGGGGGTTAGAAAGATTGCTGTTAAACAAATATTTTTAATAATAATGCAAAAGCACAAAAACTTTTAACACAACAAGTTAGACAGCAGAAAGTAGAAAGGGTTTTTGCCAAACGTAGGTGTCCATAACAGGAAAAATAACCAGAGAACCCATAGAGATATTAGAGGTATTTCAGCAATTTTATGAAAATTTGTATAAAGCGGAGAAGTGGTTAAATAAAGAATATTTGACATCTTCTATCTGCATCAGTTTCTACGTAGGCAAAATTGAATGTGAAAATAACACACAAGTCAAGGAGCATATTTGTGATATGCAAAAAGGAAGCTATACTAGCACATTATACAGATGATTATGAAAATATCTTTAAACATTAGTAGTTTGGTATATATTCAAGAAATAACTACAAAAAATTCACCTCAAGGTCCAAATCATTACATTTTTTTCAAGAGCAAATAATAACTAGGGTATGATGAGATATCCAAGTAATAATCATTTGTAGTGGTGGGAGATTTATTTGTTCCATGCTCTACCAGTTAAAAGACCGAGAGAGGGAAAGTCAAAAAAAGTTTAGGCGATCTAAGGGTTTCATAGCTTTGAAAGCTGTAACATACATTTTGTAATAAATTGAACTTTACCTTGAGAAAAAAAAAGAAACTGTAAGAACATTATAAATGTTTCACAGTTTAGAAAGTTATAACACACTGAGCACTACCTCACTGACTGTAATGCATTTTGCACTTCCATACACAGAACAGTTAGTGTTGTAACTAAAACTTGTTTATCACTTTTAACGCTGTTTTAACTTCTTGTTGCTTTTCTGTGCTGACTTATATACATAGTATGAGACTGGAGTATAATTGTGCTGAGAGGTGCTTTTTGTTAACACCATTCCTAAGTAAGAACGTGCATGTTTCCTGAATTAGGAATATAATTGTAGCACTCCATGTACTACACAGGGGATTGTGATCAGGTCTCTGATCATATTCAAGTTATATATTTATGAAACTGATTCAAGAAATTCATCTCTAGAGTGACGCATCTGAAATTTTAGCTCCTGTGATGTATTAACTGTTGAAAAGAAGCATCTTACAAATTTTAAAGCTTTTGATGGATCTCAACATTTTTACCTCAAGAGTCAAGAGATAAAACCAAAAATAATCAGGAAGAAGGGTAACAAATAAAAGTGAGGCTTTCTAAATCATTGTACAGATATGGCATAGGACCTGTCTTAACTTGGATTTTCTTATCAGTAAGCAGTGTTTAACTGTAATATATGGCACAATTTGTTTGTTGTAATTACCATAATTGTCTTAAAAATATAAAACATTTTGGAGACACAGAGCCAAAGTCAGTGTTGTTTTCTGCAGTATTTGGTTGGTTTGACACTTTTCAGTGCTGGTTTTTTAGGCCATTATGACATGAGTAACAGCTTTCAGTGCTCTTAGATGAAGACTCATGGAATTTTGTGTGAATGCAGGCATGGAACTGCAAGAGCTTTGATAATAACAGCAAGGTGGTTCAGTTGCTCTTACTCTGCACTTATTACTGGTTGTTAGTAGCCTTCTAATTTATTGCCTTCTGCACTTGTTTTTTAGTCATTTGTTAATTTAACTGTGTTTATTTAAACTGTATTTGCCGTAATATTGCTACACACTCAAGTGTGCTACCCTGCACTGCAATTTGAATTGTATTTACTGCTGTTTTAGCTGCTTTTCTGTAAAAAAAAAATTCTAAGCTTGTTTCCTGCCTTTCCTGTAACTAGTCTAGTCCAGATACAGACTTGCTGTATCCAGGACTGTTGGTAAGCTCCTGAGCCCCCCAAGCCTTTCTGTGTTGGAGGGAAGCCTTCTAGCTTATCAGTGGGAGTGGTAAGCACTAGGTAGCCTATCTACCATGGGAAGAGTGGGTTTTGGCCCAGAAATTATAGTTCATTGGCCGCTTGGGCAGTTTTTCCATCTCTTTTTACTTTCTGGTTTAAAAGCCCATGTTTGTGTTTGGCCCCCGCCTTTCCTGTAACTAGTGTAGTCCAGGTACAGATTTGCTGTATCCAGGACTATTGGTAAGCTTCTGAGCCCCTCAAGCCCTTCTGTGTTGTAGAGAAGCCTTCTAGCTTATCAGTGGGAGTGGTAAGCACTAGGTAACTTATCTACCACATGAGGAGTGGTTTCTGGCCCAGAAATGATAGTTTATTGGCCGTTTGGGAAGCTTTTCCATCTCTTTCAACCTTCTGATTTAAAAGCCTGTGTTTGCACTTGTTTCCTTCCTTTCCTGATACTAGTCTAGTCCAGGTACAGATTTGCTGTATCCAGGACTCTTTGTAAGCTTCTGTAACCCCAAGCCTTTCCGTGTTGGAGGGAAGCCTTCTAGCTTATCAGTGGGAGTGGTAAGCATTAGGTAGACTATCAACCTCAAGAGGAGTGGTTCATGGCCCAGAAATTGTAGCTATTGGCCTTTTGGGCAGTTTTTTTTCCATCTCTTTCAACTTTCTGGTTTAAAAGCAACACTTGAGCTTGTTTCCCACCTTTCCTGTAACTAGCCTAGTCCAGATACAGAGTTGCTGTATCCAGGACTGTTGGTAAGCTTCTGAGCCCCACAAGCCTTTCTATGTTGGAGGAAAGCCTTCTAGCTTATCAGTGGGAGTGGTAAGCACTAGGTAGCCTGTCTACCACAAGAGGAGGGGTTCTTGACCCAGAAATTGTAGTTTATTGACCATTTGGACAGTTTGTCCATCCCTTTCAACTTTTTGGTTTAAACGACACCATCTGTGCTTGTTTCCCATCTTTCCTATAACCAACCTACTAGGGAAGCACTAGAAAGCCTGAAACTGATGCAAACCTTCTAGCTTAAAAAAGAGACATTGGAGTGATTAAGTATCAGTTTTCTGTACTTTCTTGCTATACTTAACTGTTTTCCACCTAAACGCTGATTTACCAGTGTTTATTGTGATTCAAAAGCTTGTTTTTTTTCACATATTGTATTTATTTGACTGCCTGCACTTTTAAAAAGTTGTTTTTTGTTTAAATAATATGTTTAACTGTGATAGGCTTCACACTAAAGTGTGATAGCCTTTTCTGATAGTTTGTAGTCATTTAAAGCTGTTTTAAGTGTAGTTTTACTGTTTTTGCATTATCTTTTCAAAAAAAAAATTCCTTGTTTCCCGCCTTTCTAAGCTAGTATAGTCCAATTTTCAGGCTAGTGCTGAATTCAGGGCTGTGTTACAAGTTTCTGAGTTGCCCATACCTTACTTGGATAGAAGGAAGTTTCTCTGTTCACCTATGAGAGAGGGGAGCTTTGAGCAGCCTATCTGTCCCTGGAGGAGTGGTTCCAGCCCATAAGTTAGTAGTTTATTGGCCATTATGGGCTAAGTTATATCTCTTTCATTTCCCTGCTATAAAAAAACATGTTGCACGGTTTTGTGCGCCAGGCAGTGCCAGTTAGCTAGGGTTAAATTATTCCCTGCTCCACTAAGTCTCCTCTTCAGTTTTTCCCTTGAAACTAGTCTAACTCTCAATCTAAGCACTCAAAAAGCATCCTACAGCCCAGCACTTGCTCAGACCTAACAGCAAGCACTAATATACCCTGACACTTGATTGCTCAGCAGGGCAAGGCTCTTTATTTACCCCTCACCAACCAAGCAACTAAGCAGCTCACCCTACTATTCAGGCATGACCAAAGGGCAATTTCAGGTGTACTCTCCAGTCCAGCTCGTGAATCTGGGTATCCTGAGGCAATGTTACAACTGCCTCATGTACACAGACAATCATCTCCTCCTACAACAAAACACTAACATATGCAAGAGATGCAATTATACAGCCAAACTGGAGGCTAAGCTGTCTCCACCGAAGACTGGAACAGACAGTCAAGAGGAGAAGGTTAACACATGCCCCACATCTCCAGCCACACAAAGACCTACTAAACCAACACTGGCAACAAATACACATAAATACACAAAATCATACTCGGAGGCTCTAAATAAAAACCTGCAAAAGCATCAGAGACCTCCAAAGCAGACACCCAAACAACCTGCACCTCCTGTCACAAACCAGGCAACACATAAAACACAAAATCAGTGTGCCGCACAATCACAGCCCTTAAGGTGAAATAACATACCTAACACACTAGAAATAGGTGACTCTATAGTCAGTTACACTGACATCCCACTCACTAGGCTAGACAAGCAGAAGGTTACTGTTAGCTGCCTGTTGGGAGCCAGAATCCGCCACATAACACAAGCACTCAGGTCACTCCAGAACAAGTACAAATATGACTCTGTCATTGTTCATGTTGGTGTGAATGACCTGAGACGTATCTCCCTGGACTACATGAAAAGTGACATGGAAGAGTTCTCTGATCATATAGCCCAGGCTGGTATGACCCTGATCCTGAGTAGCATCCTGTCCTCACCAAGAATGATACCTCAGTATAAAGAAAAAAATATCAATTTCAACAATTGGCTAAGCTTCTGGTGTCATTCAAAGGGGTCCAGTGTCTGTCAGCCTGGGACGACATGCTCGACAAGCCGCGTTGCTTCTCAAGAGTCGACTTGCACCTGTTACCCCTAGGCTTTTGAATACTGGCCAAGGCTCTTGCTGTCCCCATAGGGCCTTTTTTAGGCAAGGCTCAAAAGTCAAACCCACCTCCATAAACAACACAATTAACAAAAAACTGAGGGTTATGCTTCTCAACGCCAGGAGTTTAAATCTCAAAATGCATGCACTTGAAGCACTCCTCAGTATGGAGAACTTCAACATCTGTGCAGTAACTGAAACCTGGTTCAAGGCTACAGAGAGCACCCCAGCACTACCTGGCTACAACTTGTACCACACATTTTGGCCACAGAACACAGATCGAAACACAACAGGAGGGGGTGTATCTATATTCATCAAGGATACCTACACCTCCAGGTTAGTGGCGTAGCATTATACCTCTGAGATCATCCATGTGCAACTAACATCGGACAAATCTGCAATGCAAATTGTGGCCTGCTACAGATCACCCTCCATGATCCAGAACCACCACTCCATCTTTCTGGAGACACTGGAAAACATGAAGGTCCTACCAAACACCCTGTTATTGGGTGATTTTAATTACCCTACCATTAACTGGGAAAACTAATCAAGTACAAACTCCCAGGCCCAGCCCTTCATGGAATTCACCAACTCAAATGCCCTGGATCAGCTGGTAAACTCCCCTACCAGAGGTGAAAACATATTGGACCTGGTCATCACAAACATGGGCGATAGGTGTTCCACACCGGTGTTCAACCTGTCACTGGTTATATCAGAACATAAACTAACAACTCTGGATGTCAACACCCCACCACCAGCCCCAACTAAGGAAACCACAGTAAAAAACTTTTCTAAAGCAAACTTAACCTTACTTAAAACAGAGGCTGTAAGTTTCACAGCCCCCACGCTAAAAGATAACGCTGCCCAAGATGCAGAAACCTTTACAAATGCACTCTATGAGCACCTACAAGGATGCATGGATCATGCCATCCCTAGCAAAACCAAGACTCACTTCTCTAAGAGAAGGAAACCAGTCTGGTGGACCCCTTCCATAAACAGGCTATACAGTAGAAGGAGGAAACTAGTTCAGAAAAAAAGCAAATCCCAAGAAGGAAAGATATCCCTGATCAGTATCAGTAAGAAACTAAGGTCCCTCATAAAATCATCCAAGGCTAACTTTGAAAGAAAAATAGCTAAGGATTCAAAAGATAACCACAAAGCCTTTTATAGCTATGTTAAGAATCTAAGTGGCAACTCGCAGATATGCACTGAACTAGTGCAAAATAGCACAAAATATACTGAACCTACTGATATTGCCAACATCCTGGCAGATAGATTCAGTGCAAACTTAACCCCCCTCTCACATACAAAAGGGCCCACAACAATACCGGAAAAGTGTAGTGTCCCAGAAATCACAGATGCACAGGTGAAAATAGCCCTTTCAAAAGCCAAAAACACAGTGTCAATGGGGCCAGATCGTGTCCAGGCTGCATCTTGCACGGACTACAGAACAAACTAACCTCCCCACCTAAACACACTGTTCAACCTCAGCCTCTCCACAGGCTACATGGCCATAGAATGGCGCACAGCAATAGTTATTCCACTCAACAAAGGAGGGGCCACAACTGCCCCTGTAACTATCACCCCATAAGCCTGACTAGCCTGATCTGCAAGGCTATGGAGCGTATCATCATGGAACTCATTAACAAAGACATTGGGAACCTCTGAACACTTGACCTGATCCAGTTCAGCTTTGTTAGGGGCAGATCATGCCTACTAAACCTGGTTGATTTCTTCTAGACAGTCACCAAGGCCATAGACGAGGGAAAGGTTGTTCACACAGCCTACCTTGATCTCACGAAGGCTTTCGACAACATTCCCCACTCGGTTATTACAGAAAAACTTATCAGCCTGAACATAAACCCCTACATCATGAGATGGGTTGCCAACTGGCTTACAGATAGAACTCACACGGTAAGAATAGTGGGCTCCAGGTCCGACTCTAAACCAGTCACAAGTGGTGTCCTGCAAGGCTTGGTTCTGGGACCCCTACTGTTCGGCATATACTTCTCATAAGTACAGGCAAACACAGGAGGACTATGGCTAAACAAGTTCACCAATGACTGCATACTGGGAGCCATAATTGACTCTCCAGCTGACATGGATATCCTCCAAAACGGCCTTAATGAGACGGACACCTGGTGTCAAAGTCATGGCCTCAAGCTAAATGCCAAAAAGTGCATAGTCATCCTGTTTAGGAAAAACAAAACACCCACGAATTACCACATAGGTGGCAGCCCCCTTAATACAGAAGACGTAATAAGAGATCTGGAGACCCAGGTAGACAGTAATCTATCCTTTGACAATCATATTGCCAAAGTAGTTAGGAAATCCTTCTATGTGGCCCACCTAATTACTAAAGGGTCCGCATCTAGAAATACAGAGATTATAGTGCCGCTCTACTCGTCACTCATCAGATCCATCATAGAGTACAATGCCCCATTTGGGATGTACCTCACAAGACACTTCCAACAGCTGGAGAGATCACAAAAGTACCTCACCAAAAGGATTACTGGCCTCAAACATATGTCCTATGCAGCCCAACTGAAAAAACTTCGGCTGTACTCAGTGGCATATCACTTACTCAGAGATGATCTCTGCCTGACTTACAAAGCCATGTCCAACTGATGGACATGCTCTACCTAAAGAAATTCAAGTCACTGCGAGCCAGGCGCTCTAGCTAAACCTCACCACAACAATAAATAGAACATGCTGGAGGGATAGATTCCTGTCACAGAAACTCCCCGTGCTTTGGAACAAAATTCCAAACTACATTAGGCAGAGCCCCTCACTAACACTCTTCAAGAGAAACTTTGGCGAGTGGATGGGTAACAGAAAATACACCCCTGGGATCACTTCATTGGGAGCATAATCAGCAATGCTTATGTACTACATAAGCATAAAGCAAATGCAGATTGTGATGTTATATAGAAATTCTCAACTTTACTTGCTTTGCAAAGGAAAGAATATGGAAGAAGTATAGCACTAAGCTTTTATTATCTGAGATCAAATGGCAAATTAAACTTAATTTTCCTCTTGATCTTCATTTGCCTGAAAATGTGTCATTAAAACCACATCTATCATAGGTTCATATGTTCATACTAGGCTAATGGCCCTGGAGCCTTTATAAGCCTAGCACATAGAAGTGCCCTGGCATCGTGCTGCCCAACATTAGCTCTCAGTGCCTTTATCATGTAGAGCCACTGGAGTGATCCCCATTGTGAACTTTCTATTACCAATCCACTCATCAAGATTTGTCTTGAAGAGGATCAGCGAGGTGCTCTGCTTTACATGTATGGGAAGACTATTCCAGAGCATTGGCAGTCTCTGCATGAGGAACCTGTCCCTCCAGCATGTTCTGTTGATTGTGGTAATGATGATGAGGTCTCTGGAGCATGTGGTGTGCAGAGATTGGGATTTCTTTAGATGTAGCATTTCTAACAGAGCTGGGTCAGACATGGCTTTGTAAGTCAAGCAGAGATTTCCTCTAAGTAGGCGATATGAGACAGAGAATAGCTGGAGTCTTTTGAGTCTGTCCATGTAGGACATGTGTTTAGTGTCTATGATCCTCTTCATGAGGTACTTCTGTGGCCTCTTCAGCTGTTGCAGGTGTCTAGTGAGGTACATGCCAAATGGGGCATTGTACTCGATAATTGGTCTAATGAGGGAAGAGTAGAGAGAGAGAGGGAGATGATGACCTCTTTCTTCCTGGATGTAAAACCCTTGGTAATGAGATGTGCCACATAGAAGCACTTTCTGACAACAGTGTCGATGTTGTGGTCGAAGGAGAGGTTGCTGTTAACCTGCATCCCCAGATCTCTTATATCACCTTCAGTGCTCAGTGGGCTCCCATCAATATCGTAACTAGTGGGAACTGAGTTTTTACCAAAGGGGATGACAATGCATTTTTTGGCGTTAAGCTTAAGGCCATGGTTTTAACACCAGTAATTGGTCTCATTGAGGCCTTTCTGTAGGATGTCTGCATCACTTGGGGAGTTAATAATGGCTCCCACATTGCAGTCATCTGCAAACTTGGTCAGCTAGAGTCTCTTTGTGTTGACCTGGACTTCTGAGAAGTAGATGCCGATCAGGACAGGACCCAGTACCGACCCCTGTGGGACTCCACTCGTGACTGGTTGGCAATCTGACTTGGAGACCGCTACTTTCACACTGTGTGTTTTATCTGTCAGCCAGTTTGTAACCCACCTAGTGATATAGGGGTTGATGCCTAGTTTGGTGAGTTTATCAATAATTCCTGAGTGATGAATGGCATCAAGGGCCTTGGCCAGATCGAGGTAGGCTGTATGAAATACCTTACCTTCATTCATGGCCCTGGTGGCAGACTCAAAGAAGTAAACAAGGTTGAGCAGGCATGATCTCCCTTTCACAAAGCCAAATTGTGTGGGGTCTAGAGTTTGGAGATTTCCTATATCGTTGTTAATCAGGTCCATGATGATGCACTCCATAGCTTTACATATCAGACTCGTCAACTTAAATAGAGTTTTTGATAAATAACAGAGAAATGTTATAGTTTATGTTTTAAAATTGCATGCTGAGTAATTAGGCTCCCCTCCCTCTCTTGTCCTCAATACAGTGTACACACCAGAGAAGGCCTTGCATGACAGAACCTCTGATTCTGAACTTATCCTTTCTAGACTTATATAACTGCGTCTTTGAACTCAGCACACACCTGCTAACTAACTGCAAGACCACAGGGATTTCCTGACAGAAACTAGGCGAGAACAGCCTACCCTATCTGGCCAAGTATGTTATTGCCAAAATGGATGCCAAGGCATTATTACTATGTATACAACTGTAGAAGTGTGTCTTCTTAAATGCAAATGGTGTGTGCATATACAGAGGACATAGTCAGCACTACCCTACTTAATATCCTACAAAAGCCTATCCAATAGCTGTGCATAAATGTATAACTTAACATTTACCCTAAAGTAGCATAAGAATAATAGTTTGTATTTGCTAAATATAGTTTTAGTAGCTGCCATTTGATCCTTCAGCTTTTTACCCCCACCCACTCTGCTTTTGCCATCACATTCAAAGGGATAGTTCACTATACTGTTAAGCCCTGCACCCTTTAATAGCTACCATTTAATTGTTAATCTCTACCCCCTATACACATGCCCCTACTTTTCCCATTACACTCAAAAAGAAAGTTAAACATCTTTAACTGAAAGGAACAAACTGTAGCTAAGCATATGATACTATACTGTTAAGAACTATACCCTTTTTAATCTGCTTTGCTTAAGACTTTTATACCTTTTATATCCTTATAGCTGTGTGCAGTAGCTGGGTTGAAGTTATGACCTGTTATGAATATAATATATTGATTTTTTGGGTATCTCCAAACATTCTCAGCAGGTGGATCCCATTCCTTTTCCACTCACTTTGCTCAAGTTCACTCAACTCCTCTACCCTGCCCCAGTTCTCACCCAGCCCTCCTTACTCTACATTTATTCTGCACGATACCTCACCCCAACATATTTTATCACCCAACATCAGGATAGTTCAAAATTCTTCTGCCACATTGTAATTACCTAATCTGTTAATCATCTCAGCCTCTACCTCATCCATACCAGACAAACCTTACTCAAATTTGATCACTCAATGGCAAGATAGTTAGTAACTCCTCCAAATGACGTATTACCTAAGCTCTTAATCATTTCAACCTCTTTCTGTATATCCCAAGCAACCACTATCCTTTTATAGCACTGCAATCCTTCACTTTTCCACCTACTTTTCCATCCAAAAGAGGTTTTCCTAAACTCTAGCCCACTGCAACCTCTCCACTGATCAGCAAATCTTGTTTACAAAATGTTGCTCCTTATATTATTCTCTCATATTCTACTTCTAACCTCACATTTAACATCAATTTCCCTTAAACTATACTACCACAACTACAACCTCCAGCCTCTTACTTAACCTAAACAATTATAATAACTATTCTAATATATCTCTTAGCCTCTTCAATCTCTCCACTATTCTCTGTCTTAAATTCAGAATACTTCATTGTGATCAACATTCCCTCAAAACAAAACATCCACTCATAGCCATCCTTAAGAATTATTTAAAATGTTTGCTTTGGAATTCAAAGTTTCATTTGTGCAGGGACATACACTTAAACTCTGGACGTACTAATTTAAACCTAAACCTCAATACCACCAGTTCCTGAAAGCACCATAACAGCCCAGATAACTTCCTTCAATTAAAAGCGATCCCTTTTCTAACGCATCCTTTATTTCTTATACAAAGATATTTTTCACTCAATCCAATTCCCATTTACAGACATACCAGTCTCCCACTCCATCAATCACAAGTCCAGACAAATACCTAAGTCTGATAACAGTAAATCTCCATAGCATTTATAATAAAATTACAGAGCTACATACCTGGATATCACTCTATTCCTCAGATATCCTAGCCATCACTGAAACATGGCATAAATCGAATATGAAAGAAATAGAAATAATACCTTCATGCCTCACAGCAAGAGGTTCTCTGGTTCGATCCTCGGCTGGGTTGATTTCTGTGCGGAGTCTGCATGTCACGTGGGTTTCCACTGGGTGTTCCAGTTTCCTCCCACATCCCAAAGACATACTGTGGTGGATTGGACACTCTAAGTTGGCCCTAGGTGTGAGTGCGTGCATGTGTGTGCCTTCTGTGGAAGGTTGAGCACCAGGCTGGCAACTCGACACCGTAAAACTCCACTGCCAATCATGAGTGGACAGGTGATCAGCTGTGGCAACCCCTAACTGGGAAAAGCCGAAAGAATAATAAGAAGAAATAATACCTTCAAACTATAACATTTTGAGGACTGACTGATCTCACAAAAATGGAGGTGGAGTCATCTTACTGTATCCCAGCTCCTATAACCTCTTTTTCTATTCCATCTTCACCCCCAAATTTCACTCAGCTGAAATACCCATAACACTTTTAAAGTTAAACTTAAAAAAAGAAACATTTTGTATTATTGTAATTTATACCCCTACTGGTAACAACATACCCATACTCAAATAATTTTTCTTATGGGTATCTAGTACTATTACTTACAAAACAGTCATTCAGAGTGATATCAATACTGACTGGTGACATGTAACCTCTGACAGGCCCTCATCCTGCATAAATCTATTGTATCTGACCCAACTAACCACAACACTACTAGATATAACAAAAGTAATAAGGGCACAATTCATGATTGGATTTTAGTTTCAGACCCTAGTAAATATACTATCCTAACTTCCTAAGTGACCATCTCCCTGCATACACAAACAGACTTGCCACTCATCACCCCAATACCCACCAACTTAAACCAACCAGGAACCTCATAAAATTTAACAAGGTTTATTTAACAGTATTAAGGTTGTTTAACTGGCCTATACTAAAAACTCTCTCATTAGATGATGCCGTTACAACTTTTAATACCTTTTTTTAAACACCCTAAATAATCTTGCCCATCTATGTGTAAAAAGAGTAAGAGTAAAGCACTCCCCTTAATGATCTACCCTCACCAAATGATTATGCATACCAGAGACAAGGCTTGGAGGGAAAAATATGAATCCAATCTTTAGCCACAAGTGCTAACAACTTTATTTTAAAACATGTAACAATATTTGCTATAAAAACTGGTATTTAAATGTAAACTTTGCTCCACAGCTGCTGACAACCTCCTACCTGAATACATCAAGATGGCAGCTATCTTAATCACTAGATCTATACAGGAATATTTTGTTTCAGCCATTTGGAAAAGATCATATGTCATCTCACTGCAGAAGGTAGCAAACCCTATAGACATCTCTAACTTTCATCCCAACACAATTCTCTCCCCTTTCTCTAGAATCCTAGAAAAACTGTATACACGCTCAACTTTTTCACCATCCCTTCTAGAACAGCTCATATTTATACTGTATGATGATGGATTGACACTAATATGCTCTCTGACACTCTGGAACATCTTCTTGAAATCACACAAGAATCCTGCACCTCAGTTGATAACAAGCTCCACAATGCCTAATTATTACTCAACCCCATAAAAAAACCTACTCCTCTTACTCCCCAAAGCACAGCTGAAGGACAAATCCAGCCATAACAATACAGAGACAGAAACTGCATCCCATACAAAACTGCTTGATGTGACAATTGATGATAATCTCAGATTTGAACTTCACATGCAAAATAATATAAAAAAAACTAACCAGAAACTTTGCATGCTTTATAGACATAAAAACATTCTTACTAACTCAACTAAAACCACTTACCTCCTTCTGTCACTCTTATGTGAAGCCCCTATCCTTACCTACTAGCAGGTATCTATTAAAACTAAACTTGAAATATGCTACAACAAAGCTGCTAAATTTGCTAACAATAAACAAGACTACACACGTAACTGCAAGACTCTTAAAACTACTCCACTGTCTGAACTTTGTACAATGAGCTACTGCCCATAACATCATTTATAAACCCAAAGCCTGCCCTACACTAAGCTCTATTCTTCCTTCCTATTACCAAAACAGACCCCTTAATTCAAGTGATAACTGCTCACTATCTATAAACCTCAAAAAGCAACTGTTGTCAAACAAAAAATGGGATTCTATTCCACACGCTATTACAACTGTAACCCACCTTCTTTCCTTCTAAAAGGCCACCTATTAAACTCATGGCTCTACCCAAGGTAAACCCCCAGCTGAACATAAATCTTGTCTACTTTTCTCCACCCCTTTCTGTGCAGATTGTCTACCCATCTCTACTTTCTCGTTTTCACCTGGTTATCCAACCCTCTCTACAACTTTATATAACCTTTTCCTGTCACCTCCTCCCCATTTATACTAATCTGTCCTAATCTCTCTCCACATTTATAGTTACAATTAAACTAAACACAACTTTTACTTATTACTACTATGAATTACTAAAAGGATGCTCTCCAGAACTGTATATAGTATTTTGCATTGCTTTTTCTTATTGATCTCTTTGTAACATATTTTTAGTATATCTCTGAGCCTTATGCTATTGTTGATTATTTTTGAAATGTATAATTTTCAGTTGTTTGTTATGTAATAAGTTTTTTTTTTTGTTTGCTTTCTCTGTTAAGTGGAGCTTTTCTCCCTGGGTCTCCACTGAAAACAGGCTCTTGTGACCCAATCGGACTTTCCTGGTAAACAAATGTCAATAAATAAACAATTTGTTTGAAGAACCAGTAATTGATGCACTTAGAACTATTTAAGCTTATTAGATCTTTAGCTTAATCCATGTGCCAGAAGAAGAAAAAGAAGATGATGTAATGGTCACATTTTGGTCTATTTTAAAAATTGTTTTAATTCAAGTTACATTTTATTATTGATTTTTTGAACAAGTTTTAATAATTGTTGGGGCTGGACAGCTGATTTCAATTCTTCTTATGGTTGTGAACTTTGGAGCCCTAAACCATTCTTTTTCCTGTTTTACTGATTAATATTTTTCATTTTGTTACAAGAAATCAGCCATCCACCCCTAACAATTATTGCTTTTCTTTTATAATATTCATGAACCCCTGGTCCCACAGTGACCATCAAATCTACCCCTTGGATACCTTAGTGACACATTTACTCCTCCCATTGGTGAGAGCCCACTGGCCCATTTTCCCTGGTGGGTAAGAGCTGATTCTGCCATCTGCTGGGAGAGTGGGGATTAATTCCTACAGCCCCATTTTAGTTAAGTGAGATTCACAACTGTTGTCATCAGGAGTAACATGCGCACTACTACAGGTACCAGTTTTCTGCTCATCATGATGTAAACATCTCTAGGGTCCTTGTTTGGAGTGATGCAGCTGGACTTTTGCCGATGTCACCAATAGTACAGGCTGCTTCTGCTGTTGCTCTTTCTCTCTCTGTCCTGGGGATGGGCTAACTGGCATTGTTCACAAAAACCCATCCGCCCTTCCCAGTCACATCAGTACCTATGCTGCTATTGGAGCAGCTTTCATGTGGGTTTTATCTGTCCATGTTCAGCAATGAATTGGAATCCTACCTTTCAGCCTCCTAGCACTAGAATTCTGGACAAAGTCAAAAATAATATGGGGGGATTTAGTCTCAAAATCAGGGACATATTATAAATATTACTGTTATAAACTTAAAAGGTTGATAAAATAACATGTTTTGCATGAACATGCATTATCTGAAATATATGAAGTCTGAAACTCAAACATTTGTCATTATTTAGTGCCTTCATTCCTCACTGATTTTTCAGTGCAACACATACATTATGAGGAACAGACCATAATATGAAGCAGTTATGTGGACAATCTGTGAAAATGTGAACATTTGAGAGGTATGCTTGGGCGTTATTCCCAGAATGCCTTATTTGATTGTTTTTCTGAAGAAATACTTAATTTTTCTCTGCTTTGAAATCCATGATTAATGTGCTACAATGTCAATCTATATATTTAAGACATACTGTTCAGCAACTCTTCTCATATGAAGCATAGTTCTACTAGAAATGTATAACACAGTGGTTGACAATATTAAAACAGCATAGCAATCCTAATTACAACACTGAATTTTTATAGGATTTACAGCAGTTAGATCTGCTTACTGTTTTTGCTTATTTGAGACTAACTTTAAAATATTTAGAGAATGAAATTGTTAAAGGAGGCATTCTGGAGCTGTATAGAATTAACTTAGCTTATTTATTTTATTTTATTTTTATTTGCCAACTGGAGTACTACGCTGGTCTATCATAACAACATTTTGGTTCAACCTGGGGATACAACACTGGGCACATTACGAATACACAAACAGAAGGCTCAGTTATATATGAAAAAGCCCAACATGAGTACAGTATGACTGCAATACGTAACTGTAGCTGACTAGATTTATACTTGAAAATGATTGCCATTATTTTAGAGGTTGTGCAATGGATGTGCTAAGACCTTATTGCAGCTATTACAAAATCCATAGAGAGATAGTAGAAGAGGAATTCAAAAATAGTATAAAGGAGAGAGGTGTAAAAAAATGTAATGAGGCAGGGTGAGAAGTGAAAGTGGGAGAGGGTGACGTGGAAGACAATAAGTGACAGAGGGAGAGGGTGACGTGGAAGACAATAAGTGACAAAAGTGGATGTAAAAGTGTTGTGGGAAGGAAGTACAGTAGAAGACTCCAAAATATGAATGTTAAATTATGTACATTAGTAGTTATGCATACAATGGTAGTTCTTGTACAGACGTAGAGGTTCATACTAGTAGAAGTCATGCACAATAGCCTCTGCTCCATGATCTAGCAGAATGAAGCCCTGTCTATGACCAAGATGACTTAAGTTCAATTACCAGCTCAGAGCAGAGAAGGCTGAGGCAATGGAGAGGTGGAATTGGTGGCTGTTGCTAGAGCACGCATGCTTTGGAGAGGGAGGTGGTGTGACTTGCGGCACAACTGGCAACACCAGAAATGTTGCTGAGTTGTATGTAACAGCTATTGCTTCATGATTTCTACTTCACATAATATGGTAGGACAAGCCCATGAGGGCCAGAGTATGTATGTATGTAACCCTGTGAGAGCAGCTGCAAACGCAAAACCTCCAACTGCCATGAGAATTAGATAGGCAGGTATGGCTTTGTTTCTTTAGCTCCTGTGACTGTATAATTCCTATATGAGTAATCCATTAACATTCACAGAAATAGCAATTAACTTCTTCATAAAAACATAGCTTCATTAATTTGGAGAAAAAGAGCCATAGCTGGACTAAAGCTGGTCACTGTTAGAAATAGCAATGTCTGAAAAATATAAGACAGAAAGTGGCATATGCTGAATACCATAGTGGACTAAAGAAAAACAATGTCTCAGCTGTAGGCACACATCTAAATCAGTGTGAAATCCCATGTGTGATTATAGGATGCTGCTTAATCGTCACTAACATGATTGTCTCATTTTGTTAGCATCTTAGAAAAGCTATCATATAAAAAAATAAACGAACAATAGATTCATGGAGTGATTTTTAACTTAATGTGACCTTATTGTGAGACAAATATTGCCATATTCTGGTCAGAACACTTTTGATTTATTTTTTGTTAAAACACTGCAAACCATGATGCATAAGCATCTGCAATTACAAAGTCAGCAACTGGAACTGAAAAACTTACAAGAAAAAAGTAGCATACTATTGCTCAGGACCTGTGGAGTCTTAAATATTTAAACAAGGAAATATGTTTACTGAGAGCTCAGGCTATAAAAGTCAACAGTATGCATATTTCATTCAAGTTTTTTGTTTTGCAGTATTCATTGTATAAATATAAACTACTTTAAATGAGTATAAAAATTACATGAAGGACCTGCAGGATCAAGTCATAACCTAATGCCTTCTGCTGCTGTGGAGATGGTGTATAGCAATCTAATTTGCAACTGTGACTCCTTTATTTTTCTTGTAGGTGAAAATTAACCCATCACACAGAATTTATACAATAAAGGCTGCAGTGTAAGAAAATTAGATTTGTGATATATTTATTGTCACTATTTTAGTCTCTGTTTCTTCGAAGAAAGCCATATGTTACCTTTCTTTTCACTATTTTTTTTTTTTTGCATTACTAAGTAATAGAGAATTAATGCGAGATTTAGGTTAAATAAGACACTAAAAGATTGCATGCATTTGTAAGGCTGACAATATTGTCTATACTGTCATTGCTGCTAAAACATTTTTAAATGCTGCAGACAAACAAATTATACTGGTCACTGACTAAAGAGAATAGTAATTCATGTTTATGTGTAGAGGTGTAGATGTACTTACACTCACACCTATGTTTGTTTTGGACTGTTTACATCTTCCTCAAGAGTTCTTATAGTTAGTTGATAATTACCATGCATGCTGAAGCAGTATAGGTGAAAATATTCCAAGACAAGCTAAAGGCTGGAACTCATAGACAGGTAGCACAGTGCAGAGTACTACACAAATTAGTGCCGAAAGCAGCCATGTATAGGGTGTGAGCAAACCATTGACATAATCTGCACAAAAGTACAGTGCTGAAGATTTCACAATAAACAGTGTGTGCATATACACATTTATTGGCATGTAAATGAGAACTCCCATAAATAATTAGTATTATGGAATATGCAAATACAGAAGTGCAGCATGGTGAAGCAAATCAGAAATGTATGAAATGCTGAAACTGTGCACCCATAGTAACTTAGACTGTATCCAATGATTTATGGAGCACATGACAAAGTCCATGATAGTCAAAACTGTCTTCTTGTTATAATAAAATTGCAAAATTTGCCTCTAGCCAAAAATCATCAATCCATCACTGCACATCTCTCCACAAACTAAACTGGCTAGAGCTTCCTAACTATCTCTCCTATAATCAGCTTACTCATGCTCACAAACTCATATTTCACCCCTCCCTCTGTCATTCCCTTTCCTCTACCTTTAAAATGCACCACCCAGAAAGACTTCTAAGATCTAGCAACCAAAACCTAATAGAACTGTACAAATCCCTTCGCTCCCCAGGAAAAAACTCCTGTCCTTTTCCCTGGCATGCCTATGGAACTCCCCCCCCTCCCTCCCTCCATCCGTACCACCACTAACCTCCCTTCCTTTAAAAAAATAACTTCACTCACATCTAACATTCACATGGGAATGCTCCTGCTCCCACCCCTCATAGCCTATTCTCCACTTCCTACTAGCAACTATCTAATTTATTCCAGACACCAACTCCATACTTACACCTAGCAAGTACTAAGCCAATTGTAAATACCTTCTTATAATTCTAAAATTGTACTTTTCCATTTCACAAAACTTTATATTTACTAAAGAGATGCTTTGTTTGTTTTCTGCTAAATGTAACCTATTAACTTTATTGTAACTGCTGTAATTTTCGTTTTTTTTTTCTTATAACCGCAAAAGTTTTAATTTGTAAACTGCTGATTATCTTTTTGTTGGAGATTTTCTCCCCAGGACTCCATTGAAGATGGGTTCTTATTGGCCCAATGGACTATCCTGGTTAAACAACTGCAAATAAATAAATAGATAAAACAGCAATGGTAGCCCAACAGTATGCTTTGGTAGCTGTGGTCAGAGACATTGATGGTAGCTACTCATGTCAAGAGATATCACAGGGAATGACACAGATTAGATACAACCAAATCAAAGCATTAGCGGATCATTGAAAAAGTGTGAAATAGTCTCTAAATTTTGAGATCTAAGAAAATATCCAGAACAGACTTGTAGATAGATCCATCATATACTGAAAGGAGGGAGAAACAAATGCTAAACATCCTTTCCAACAAGAGCCTTGTAGTAAAACTAGAACCCTCTTCATCTGCAGTTATTTGACCACAGACCTGAGAATAGGGAGACATTCACATTTCCAGACGTGGAAATTATTAGTCCCTTTGAGTCTGCACAATATGGCCTCAACAGTGTTCAGGCAGAGTGCCCTGATAACTTTAACTGCATGAAAAACTGAAAAGCATATATGTTTTTGCAGAATATTTTGAACGTTCCCACATTACTAATATCTCCTTATCAGTGTAAGTGATTATTTCCTAATCTGTTTTACTTGCAAATGGCTGCACAAGAAGCTGCCATGCTATGTGGTTTTCTTTTACAGTCAAGGCTTTCACTTCCCTTATATCATTTTATAAGGGCAGAGAGATCTTTCCACTTACTACAGTACTGTTATTGTTTACTTTTATTCACCCTGAGAATAAACCAGACTTTTTCATAATTTGTTCATTTAAATTTTTGTAAGAAACCATCTCTGACACAATATTTTAAGGAAAAGAACATTTGATTGTCAGTCTTTTAAAAGTAGTTGAGTTAGTTGAGGTTTTCAAACCGATAATAGTAGTTCAATGCCCGAGTATGAGAAATTTGAGTTCTGTGATTAATAGGTATTATTCAGGATGAGCTAGCATTTCTAGCGCTTACAGAAAAAAAATGCACATATAATTATTGACAATGACTTTTTTCATCCACCATCTTTGTTTTAATGTGTACAGTAGCTCCTTGAACTGTAATGTATTGATCTAATTTCTTTTGTGATATGTACTGTATGACTTAGACTATAATGTGCACTGCAATTGTTTGAAATGGTCATGTACTACATGAGAATTTGTTGAGTATTTTTCTGCTTTAGCACCTGGTTTGTGACTAAAAAGGACCTATGGAGCAGTTGACCAACCAGGTTAATAAATAAATAAACAAACAAACAAATAAATAAATAAATACAAATGCTAACCAGCCCTTCCCAATTCATTGGCATGCCTCAATCAAACACAGTATGTAATTCAAATAACACTGTAACGAACACCGAAATATGATTTTACAAACACAAAATGCAATGCACAAAAGTGCAATATCCAATAATGACAGAAGGTCAGTACAGTAAGATGGAAATATTTTCCTTTTCCTTCTGTGTGGTACTGTTAGGTTTTGAATCAAGCTAAAAACAGTAAATTTGTAATAAAATAAGCAAAAAATTTAACTTATTTGTGGGCGGAGTTTTTTTTTCATTCACATCTGGAAACTAAACTTGATGCATTTGCCTTTGTTGAAGCCTCAGAACTGCAGTTCCAGGCTAGACTATCAGTGATGTGCTGCTGGTAATCTGTAACTGATAAGCATATTTTATTACCCCGGTTTAAAAGTCATTCCCCTGGATTCACTATCCTTCCATGCAGGACTAGCTTAGTCCTGCATGGAAGCGGACATTTAAGAGCAGGACGGCAGCGTGCCATGCATAGTAATGAAGGCGCGCTGCCTGAGCTCCTAAGCAGACATGGAGTGTGTACGAGTGCAGGAGACGTGTCTGAGAGCAGAGCTCTCAGAATATACATGCCCCTGCAATCAAGAACAGCATTGTAGGAGTAAGAATGAGTGAGACCACTTATAGGTGTTTGCATACCACCCCGCAACATCCCCCAAGTGTACAAGAGCAATAATTTAATTATGAATATTTTTCTTATGAAACAGATCAAATTTAAACATAGGTGCACAGGTTTTCCCATCGCTTAGCTACGGTTAATGCAGCTTAAATGGCACAAGAGGATAAAAAGCACAATATATGCAAATGAAGCAGTACAGCAGTAGTGTAGTGGGCAGGGCATTCGCCTTACGAGCAGTCATTCCGGTTCAAGTCCCTCTCCAGTACAATCCATTTTCCATGTCAAATCACTGTATGATCAATTTATTTTGTTACATAACCTATGACATAACATATATTTGTGAACTGGAGTACTGCATTAAATGCAGATGTGAGGTGTCATTGTCATAATGTTGCAAAGTCTACAGATAATCACAAGATCCCCATATAGTGTATGTACACAGGAATCAGGGATACAAATGGAAGGTAAAATGTGTAATGAATGATAAACCCATACAGGTGCCAAATCCACCACCTGCCCAAGAATCATTAGACATCACTGTCTAAATTAGTGCGGTGGTAAGTGGGTGTAAGCACTAGTAAGCAAGAGTAAGCATAGCTACACAGTAGTAAGTGGGAATAGGCATATTTAAGCAGTAGTCAGTGGGTTTAAGCCCATTTGCGCACAGGTAAGCAATGTGCACATAGGTTAAGCAATATTGAAGCTAACTCTCTGTAAGCATATTTAACCGGAGGTTAGCATTGCTTACCTTTGTGGAAACCCACGCAAATCTGCTTACAATTGTTTAAAAGTGCCTTAAGCACTCTGTATGCATCAGCCACTGTTCTGACCATAAACAAAATTGACAGCCATTGCAGGTTTTGAACCGAGGACCCTATACACTATCGTCACAGTAGTTAACCACTAAGCCATCACAGCAGCTCATAAGATTGAGGTATCACCAAACAGATCCTCACAATAGGAGATACAAACTGAACATGTGAAAGGAACCTATATACAGTTTTATATTGTATAACCAACTACAGGACATAAATATGTGAACTGGAGTACTGCATTAAGCCCAGATTTGAAGTGTCAACATAATAAAGTATTGAAATCCCCTAATAAACACAAGGATCCCATACAGTGTACCCACACATGAATCATGGATACCAAACACATATATAACATGTAATGAATAACAAATCAATGCCACAATGCAAATATAATGCAACTTAAATATTAAGCAACGCTAAGCATTACACACCCCAGCTTAGTAGGTGTAAGCAATGTGTGGGCCATCTAACTCAATCTGCCCATTGGTATACCCCTTTAAGCAATGCCAACTTTAAGTAAGCATGTTTGCCCATAGCTTAGCCTTTTCAAAACCATCCAATCATGGCAAAGTGTGGGAAACCAGCCCTATTTAAACCCAACAGGTGGCAATACATCTCATAACTGGTTATAGCTTCCCCCTGTAGGCACTATGTCTGGAATGGGAGAGGGTGTGCGCATTTGGGCTCAGCACTAGGGCATCCAGGAGTCCAGAGTCATGGGAGCACTCATTGTGAAAGACCATGGCATGAGACTGCTGCAGGGCCAGTACCAGGGTTCCCAAAACAAAGCGGAAACCTGGGACCATCTCAGCCACGACCTCACCAGTGCCACTGACATACCCAGAACTGGTGAGCAAGTCAGGCATCACTATGTGAAAGGGGGATCTCTTGGATCAGTGGATCCAAGAGGCAAGGAGAACAGGGGAAGTCCCAGCCGTGTATAAGTATCAGTCCACTACCTATTTAATAATTGCCAGCTTATGTATATTAGGGATAGATATGGCTAAATATTCCTCTTATGTCTTTCACAGCGGCAAGTGAGCAGGCTATGAACCAGGAGGCCCATGGATGTAGACTGGAGTGGTTGCAAAGCGAGGCTGGATAGTAATATTCTTGCATGTACTGTCATAGGAAATAAATCTAAAAGTAGTAGTAAGTTATTTGCCTGTATAAAACCTATATTGTTTAAGGCATGTACTGCATACACCAGACAATAGGGCAGGAAGAATCTCATATAGGTTGTATATAAATAAAAGTGTAATAGCCTGACAATTATGGTCTAACTGCTGGACTGCATGTGTTCATTCTGGTATCATATGGTAATGTAGATTTGCAATCACTTAATATTACTGTTGTAGAAAGCACTGTTACCCAAACTGTGCTACATAAGTAAATTGTGTAGGAATGTCTGTATATGACTGTTGTAATCCCAAGAGGTCAAATAGTACAACTGAGAGAGACTTAGGCAGAAAACACTAAAAAGACAAACAACAAAATCCAAATAGCATACTCAACTATGACGTGAACTGTTGTAGATTTTGCACACACAGCCATGGTTCGAATCCTGGGAGTGGTAGTAAGCTGTATGCAGAATCATACCCAACAAGTGTACATAAATGTCCAGAATGTCCAGTAAATTGGCCCATAGCTGTTGCCTGTCACCCTGTCCCTTGGCAAACCAGTGGGATGATCCCAGACTAATAGGCATCAAACAAGACATACAGATGATTGTCAGACATCTATAACAACAAACCTGTCACTCTGGCAACCCCTCAAAATGTTATGAGAGTAAGTAGCCAAGTATGTCCCATCTCCACCCCCCATGTTTTCAAGCTGTGACCAGAGTGTGTACAGTAGCAGAGTGAGCCATATAAGCATAATACTAATGTGGAAACTGGTAATTTGTGTGGCAACATGCAGGTAGTGCTAACAAACATTGCTCCCACAGGTCTGTCAGATACGAACACTGTACCTATAAATAAAAGATTGATATCCTGTACTGGTACTGTTTACTCTAGTACTGCATGGCATTGTTAGTGCTGCAGTTGCTCAGAATAATAAGGTATTACTCATCATTGTCACCCACACTGTACTACATAATACAACTGTCTAGGAAATCCTGTATAAGAGTGCTGCAATTACAAGGTCAGAATGTAGAACCACAGGAGAATTATAGACAGAAATCAGACAAGAGATACACAGCAATACCTATATAGCACATTCAACTGTGATGGACAGTGTCTTAATTTTAGCAGACACAGCTATGGTTCGAATCCTTGGAGTGGTAGTAATCTGTATGCAGAACCATAACACAAAAGTGTACAGAAATGTCCAGAATGTCCAGCTATTTGGCCCATATCTGCTGGCTGTTACCCTGCCACCTGCCATATCAGTTTGTAAATTTCTGACATGTAGGCAGCATGTCATGTCATATAACTGATTGTCAGACCTGTACATATCTGAAAAATGTCAAATAAAACAAACCTGTCATTGTACAAGTCACTAAAGGTGTAAGAGGGCAATAGTGGGAATATGTCCCAGTTCACCTGCATGTGGCAAAGACATGCCCAGACTGTGTGCAAAAAGAGATGGACGGGTATGTGCATAACATCAACCTGGAATCTGTGAGTATGTGTAGAAACAGTTAGTGTTAACAAACAATACCTCCACAGGTATAACAGGTAAGAGGTGTATACTGCAGGTAAAACCAGTTCATGAATATAGTTGTCGACAGCCATACCACTGTCCAAACTAAGACAATAGGGTAGTGTACTAATACTTGTAAGGTACAGATAACAGCTCTGAGTAGGAAAGTAATGCGAACTACTGGAATATACTAGTTGTTAATTAACATCTTTCTCCCCCCCCCCACCATATCTGCAACAATAAACTAAATACACAACTCAATTGGTATGTGCTGACTTAACTCTAATGTTGGGACATATGTCCTATTGTTAGTTTTTATTTAAATCTGTTTCTCTGCATGTGCTACATTGAAATACTCCCACATTGGTGGCATGCTGCCATCAATGTACCTGCATGCTGTTGTAATTACCACTGTGGTCCCATATATGCATGTGTTCTGTTTGCTATGCAACTGTTCCATACCTGGTGTTTGGGTTAATGGAACTATCTATGTATGCTGGTATACCTAATCCTGGAATGTGTTGACTATTACTAACCCACATATGTTGATAAAACTTAAACACCATAGCACGTATGGGAATGCAGGTCCCGGTGGACCCACCTGTCCCACCTCAACTGGCCGTGGCATCGAGCACCAGC